>NC_092413.1:235979852-236073875 GCF_040894005.1 Engystomops pustulosus | reverse complement strand
CACTCACTCCCCTCCCCCTCCCTCGGTGGTGCTCCTCACTCACTCCCCTCCCCTCCCTCGGTGGTGCTCCTCACTCACTCCACTCCCCATCCCCTCCCTCGGTGGTGCTCCTCACTCACTCCACTCCCCTCCCCTCCCTCGGTGGTGCTCCTCACTCACTCCACTCCCCTCCCTCGGTGGTGCTCCTCACTCCCCTCCCCTCCCTCGGTGGTGCTCCTCACTCCCCTCCCCTCCCTCGGTGGTGCTCCTCACTCCACTCCCCTCCCCTCCCTCGGTGGTGCTCCTCACTCCACTCCCCTCCCCTCCCTCGGTGGTGCTCCTCACTACACTCCCTCCCCTCCCTCGGTGGTGCTCCTCACTCACTCCCCTCCCCTCCCTCGGTGGTGCTCCTCACTCACTCCCCTCCCCTCCCTCGGTGGTGCTCCTCACTCACTCCCCTCCCCTCCCTCGGTGGTGCTCCTCACTCACTCCCCCTCCCCTCCCTCGGTGGTGCTCCTCACTCACTCCCCTCCCCTCCCTCGGTGGTGCTCCTCACTCACTCCCCTCCCCTCGGTGGTGCTCCTCACTCACTCCCCTCCCTCGGTGGTGCTCCTCACTCACTCCCCTCCCTCGGTGGTGCTCCTCACTCACTCCCCTCCCTCGGTGGTGCTCCTCACTCACTCCCCTCCCTCGGTGGTGCTCCTCACTCACCTCCCCTCCCTCCTCGGTGGTGCTCCTCACTCACTCCCCTCCCTCGGTGGTGCTCCTCACTCCCCTCCCCTCCCTCGGTGGTGCTCCTCACTCCCCTCCCCTCCCTCGGTGGTGCTCCTCACTCCACTCCCCTCCCTCGGTGGTGCTCCTCACTCCACTCCCCTCCCCTCCCTCGGTGGTGCTCCTCACTCACTCCCCTCCCCTCGGTGGTGCTCCTCACTCACTCCACTCCCCTCCCTCGGTGGTGCTCCTCACTCACTCCCTCCCTCCCTCGGTGGTGCTCCTCACTCACTCCCCTCCCCTCCCTCGGTGGTGCTCCTCACTCACTCCCTCCCTCGGTGGTGCTCCTCACTCACTCCCTCCCTCGGTGGTGCTCCTCACTCACTCCCCTCCCTCGGTGGTGCTCCTCACTCACTCCCCTCCCTCGGTGGTGCTCCTCACTCCACTCCCCTCCCTCGGTGGTGCTCCTCACTCACTCCCCTCCCTCGGTGGTGCTCTCCTCACTCACTCCCCTCCCCTCCCTCGGTGGTGCTCCTCACTCACTCCCCTCCCTCGGTGGTGCTCCTCACTCCCTCCCTCCCTCGGTGGTGCTCCTCACTCCCCTCCCTCCCTCGGTGGTGCTCCTCACTCCACTCCCTCCTCCTCCCTCGGTGGTGCTCCTCACTCCACTCCCTCTCCTCCCTCGGTGGTGCTCCTCACTCACTCACCCTCCCTCGGTGGTGCTCCTCACTCACTCCACTCCCCTCCCTCGGTGGTGCTCCTCACTCACCCCCTCCCCTCCCTCGGTGGTGCTCCTCACTCACTCCCCTCCCTCGGTGGTGCTCCTCACTCACTCCCCCTCCCTCGGTGGTGCTCCTCACCTCCCCTCCCTCGGTGGTGCTCCTCCACCCCTCCTCTGTGGTGCTCCTCACTCCTCTCCCCTCCCCTCCCTCGGTGGTGCTCCTCACTCCCCTCCCCTCCCTCGGTGGTGCTCCTCACTCCACTCCCCTCCCCTCCCTCGGTGGTGCTCCTCACTCCACTCCCCTCCCCTCCCTCGGTGGTGCTCCTCACTCACTCACTCCCCTCCCCTCCCTCGGTGGTGCTCCTCACTCACTCACTCCCCTCCCCTCCCTCGGTGGTGCTCCTCACTCACTCACTCCCCTCCCCTCCCTCGGTGGTGCTCCTCACTCACTCACTCCCCTCCCCTCCCTCGGTGGTGCTCCTCAACTCACTCACTCCACCTCCCCTCCCTCGGTGGTGCTCCTCACTCACTCACTCCCTCCCCTCCCTCGGTGGTGCTCCTCACCTCACTCACTCCCCTCCCCTCCCCTCGGTGGTGCTCCTCACTCACTCACTCACTCCCCTCCCCTCCCTCGGTGGTGCTCCTCACTCCCCTCCCCTCCCTCGGTGGTGCTCCTCACTCCCCTCCCCTCCCTCGGTGGTGCTCCTCACTCACTCCCCTCCCTCGGTGGTGCTCCTCACTCACTCACTCCCCTCCCTCGGTGGTGCTCCTCACTCACTCACTCCCCCTCCCTCGGTGGTGCTCCACTCACTCACTCCCCCTCCTCGGTGGCTCCTTCACCACACTCACTCCACTCCCCTCCCTCGGTGGTGCTCCTCGCTCACTCCACTCCCCTCCCTCGGTGGTGCTCCTCGCTCACTCCCCTCCCCTCCCTCGGTGGTGCTCCTCGCTCACTCCCCTCCCTCCCTCGGTGGTGCTCCCTCACTCCCCTCCCCTCCCTCGGTGGTGCTCCTCACTCCACTCCCCTCCCTCGGTGGTGCTCCTCACTCCACTCCCCTCCCTCGGTGGTGCTCTCTCTCCAACTCCCCTCCCTCGGTGGTGCTCCTCACTCCACTCCCCTCCCTCGGTGGTGCTCCTCACTCACCACTCCCCTCCCTCGTGGTGCCTCCTCACTCACTCCTCCCCTCCCCTCGGTGGTGCTCCTCACTCACTCACTCCCCTCCCTCGGTGGTGCTCCTCACTCAATCACTCCCCTCCCTCGGTGGTGCTCCTCACTCACTCACTCCACTCCCCTCCCTCGGTGGTGCTCCTCGCTCACTCCACTCCCCTCCTCGGTGGTGCTCCTCGCTCACTCCCCTCCCCTCCCTCGGTGGTGCTCCTCGCTCACTCCCCTCCCCTCCCTCGGTGGTGCTCCTCGCTCACTCCCCTCCCCTCCCTCGGTGGTGCTCCTCGCTCACTCCCCTCCCCTCCCTCGGTGGTGCTCCTCACTCACTCCCCTCCCTCGGTGGTGCTCCTCACTCACTCCCCTCCCCTCCCTTGGTGGTGCTCCTCACTCACTCCCCTCCCCTCCCTTGGTGGTGCCCCTCACTCACTCCCCTCCCTCCCTTGGTGGTGCCCCTCACTCACTCCCTCCCTTGGTGGTGCCCCTCACTCACTCCTCTCCCCTCCCTCGTGGTGCTCCTCACTCCCTCCCCTCCCCTTTTCTCCCTCGGTGGTGCTCCTCACTCCCTCCCCTCCCCTTTTCTCCCTCGGTGGTGCTCCTCACTCCCTCCCCTCCCCCCCCTCGGTGGTGCTCCTCACTCACTCCACTCCCCCCCCTCGGTGGTGCTCCTCACTCACTCCACTCCCCTCCCTCGGTGGTGCTCCTCACTCACTCCACTCCCCTCCCTCGGTGGTGCTCCTCACTCACTCCACTCCCCTCCCTCGGTGGTGCTCCTCACTCCCTCCCTCCCCTCCCCTCGGTGGTGCTCCTCACTCCCTCCCCTCCCTCGGTGGTGCTCCTCACTCCCTCCCCTCCCCTCCCTCGGTGGTGCTCCTCACTCCCTCCCCTCCCCTCCGTGGTGCTCCTCACTCCCTCCCCTCCCTCGGTGGTGCTCCTCACTCACTCACTCCCCTCCCCTCCCTCGGTGGTGGTGCTCCTCACTCACTCACTCCCCTCCCCTTTCTCCCTGGGCCTCCTGACTGTTGTCTCTTCTCTTGCAGGTCTCTGGGCACCCACCATCTGTAAGGTAATGGCTGCTGCCCCCATATGTGTCACTGGTATGTGGTATAACACAGGTGATACCCCCTGTGTATATAACCTGGGGGTGCCGTGTATAGGGGGTGTGTATAACCTGCGGGTGCCGTGTATAGGGAGTGTGTATAACCTGGGGGTGCCGTGTATAGGGGGTGTGTATAACCTGGGGGTCCCGTGTATAGGGGGTGTGTATAACCTGGGGGTCCCGTGTATAGGGGTTGTGTATAACCTGGGGGTTCCGTGTATAGGGGTTGTGTAAAACCTGGGGGTTCCGTGTATAGGGGTTGTGTAAAACCTGGGGGTCCCGTGTATAGGGGGTGTGTATAACCTGGGGGTCCCGTGTATAGGGGGTGTGTATAACCTGGGGGGTCCCGTGTATAGGGGGTGTGTATAACCTGGGGGTCCCGTGTATAGGGGGTGTGTATAACCTGGGGGTCCCGTGTATAGGGGGTGTGTATAACCTGGGGGTGCCGTGTATAGGGGGTGTGTATAACCTGGGGGTGCCGTGTATAGGGGGTGTGTATAACCTGGGGGTGCCGTGTATAGGGGGTGTGTATAACCTGGGGGTCCCGTGTATAGGGGGTGTGTATAACTGGGGGTCCCGTGTATAGGGGGTGTGTATAACCTGGGGGTGCCGTGTATAGGGGGTGTGTATAACCTGGGGTGCCGTGTATAGGGGTGTGTATAACCTGGGGGTCCCGTGTATAGGGGGTGTGTATAACCTGGGGGTGCCGTGTATAGGGGGTGTGTATAACCTGGGGGTCCCGTGTATAGGGGTGTGTATAACCTGGGGGTCCCGTGTATAGGGGGTGTGTATAACCTGGGGGTCCCGTGTATAGGGGGTGTTTATAACCTGGGGGTCCCGTGTATAGGGGGTGTTTATAACCTGGGGGTCCCGTGTATAGGGGGGTGTTTATAACCTGGGGGTCCCGTGTATAGGGGCTGTGTATAACCTGGGGGTGCCGTGTATAGGGGGTGTGTATAACCTGGGGTGCCGTGTATAGGGGGTGTGTATAACCTGGGGGTCCCGTGTATAGGGGGGGTGTATAACCTGGGGGTCCCGTGTATAGGGGGTGTTTATAACCTGGGGGTCCCGTGTATAGGGGGGTGTATAACCTGGGGGGTCCCGTGTATAGGGGGGTGTATAACCTGGGGGTCCCGTGTATAGGGGGGGTGTATAACCTGGGGGTCCCGTGTATAGGGGGGGGGTGTATAACCTGGGGGTCCCTTGTATAGGGGGTGTGTATAACCTGGGGGTGCCGTGTATAGGGGGTGTGTATAACCTGGGGGTGCCGTGTATAGGGGGTGTGTATAACCTGGGGGTGCCGTGTATAGGGGGTGTGTATAACCTGGGGGTCCCGTGTATAGGGGGTGTGTATAACCTGGGGGTCCCGTGTATAGGGGGTGTGTATAACCTGGGGGTGCCGTGTATAGGGGGTGTGTATAACCTGGGGGTGCCGTGTATAGGGGGTGTGTATAACCTGGGGGTCCCGTGTATAGGGGGTGTGTATAACCTGGGGGTCCCGTGTATAGGGGGTGTGTATAACCTGGGGGTCCCGTGTATAGGGGGTGTGTATAACCTGGGGGTCCCGTGTATAGGGGGTGTGTATAACCTGGGGGTCCCGTGTATAGGGGGTGTTTATAACCTGGGGGTCCCGTGTATAGGGGGTGTTTATAACCTGGGGGTCCCGTGTATAGGGGGTGTTTATAACCTGGGGGTCCCGTGTATAGGGGGGGTGTTTATACCTGGGGGTCCCGTGTATAGGGGCTGTGTATAACCTGGGGGTGCCGTGTATAGGGGGTGTGTATAACCTGGGGGTGCCGTGTATAGGGGGTGTGTATAACCTGGGGGTCCCGTGTATAGGGGGGGTGTATAACCTGGGGGTCCCGTGTATAGGGGGTGTTTATAACCTGGGGGTCCCGTGTATAGGGGGGGGTGTATAACCTGGGGGTCCCGTGTATAGGGGGGTGTATAACCTGGGGGTCCCGTGTATAGGGGGGGTGTATAACCTGGGGGTCCCGTGTATAGGGGGGGGGTGTATAACCTGGGGGTCCCTTGTATAGGGGGGGTGTATATAGTACATGTCTCTCGTACATTCGGCTCCACCGTGGCCCTGTCTTCCCCCGGGGGCGCTGGGTCAGTAGTCTCCGCTGTCTCCTGGTTCCTTACAATTGGAGTCACTGAGGCGCCCTGTGTATTGTGCAGCAGCCCCCCCCCCCCCCCCACTGTGTATTGTGCAGCAGCCCCCCCCCACTGTGTATTGTGCAGCAGCCCCCCCCCCCCCACTGTGTATTGTGCAGCAGCCCCCCCCCACTGTGTATTGTGCAGGCCCCCCCCCCCACTGTGTATTGTGCAGCCCCCCCCCCCCACTGTGTATTGTGCAGCAGCCCCCCCCCACTGTGTATTGTGCAGCAGCCCCCCCCCACTGTGTATTGTGCAGCAGCCCCCCCCCACTGTGTATTGTGCAGCAGCCCCCCCCCACTGTGTATTGTGCAGCAGCCCCCCCCCACTGTGTATTGTGCAGCAGCCCCCCCCCACTGTGTATTGTGCAGCAGCCCCCCCCCACTGTGTATTGTGCAGCAGCCCCCCCCACTGTGTATTGTGCAGCAGCCCCCCCCCCCACTGTGTATTGTGCAGCAGCCCCCCCCCCCCACTGTGTATTGTGCAGCAGCCCCCCCCCCCACTGTGTATTGTGCAGCAGCCCCCCCCCACTGTGTATTGTGCAGCAGCCCCCCCCCACTGTGTATTGTGCAGCAGCCCCCCCCCCACTGTGTATTGTGCAGCAGCCCCCCCCCACTGTGTATTGTGCAGCAGCCCCCCCCCACTGTGTATTGTGCAGCAGCCCCCCCCCCACTGTGTATTGTGCAGCAGCCCCCCCCCACTGTGTATTGTGCAGCAGCCCCCCCCACTGTGTATTGTGCAGCAGCCCCCCCCCCACTGTGTATTGTGCTGCAGCCCCCCCCCCACTGTGTATTGTGCTGCAGCCCCCCCCCCACTGTGTATTGTGCTGCAGCCCCCCCCCCACTGTGTATTGTGCTGCAGCCCCCCCCACTGTGTATTGTGCTGCAGCCCCCCCCCCACTGTGTATTGTGCTGCAGCCCCCCCCCCACTGTGTATTGTGCTGCAGCCCCCCCCCCACTGTGTATTGTGCAGCAGCCCCCCCCCCACTGTGTATTGTGCTGCAGCCCCCCCCCACTGTGTATTGTGCTGCAGCCCCCCCCACTGTGTATTGTGCTGCAGCCCCCCCCCCACACTGTGTATTGTGCAGCAGCCCCCCCCACTGTGTATTGTGCAGCAGCCCCCCCCCACTGTGTATTGTGCAGCAGCCCCCCCCCCACTGTGTATTGTGCAGCAGCCCCCCCCACTGTGTATTGTGCAGCAGCCCCCCCCCACTGTGTATTGTGCAGCGCCCCCCCCACTGTGTATGTGCAGCAGCCCCCCCCCCACTGTGTATTGTGCAGCAGCCCCCCCCCACTGTGTATTGTGCAGCAGCCCCCCCCACTGTGTATTGTGCAGCAGCCCCCCCACTGGGTATTGTGCTGCAGCCCCCCCCACTGTGTATTGTGCAGCAGCCCCCCCCCCCACTGTGTATTGTGCAGCAGCCCCCCCCCACTGTGTATTGTGCAGCAGCCCCCCCCCACTGTGTATTGTGCAGCAGCCCCCCCCCCCCCACTGTGTATTGTGCAGCAGCCCCCCCACTGTGTATTGTGCAGCAGCCCCCCCCCCACTGTGTATTGTGCAGCAGCCCCCCCCCCCCACTGTGTATTGTGCAGCAGCCCCCCCCCACTGTGTATTGTGCAGCAGCCCCCCCCCCACTGTGTATTGTGCAGCAGCCCCCCCCCACTGTGTATTGTGCAGCTCCCCCCCCCCACTGTGTATTGTGCAGCAGCTCCCCCCCCCACTGTGTATTGTGCAGCAGCTTCACCCCCCCACTGTGTATTGTGCAGCAGCTTCACCCCCCCACTGTGTATTGTGCAGCAGCTTCACCCCCCCACTGTGTATTGTGCAGCAGCCCCCCCCCCCCACTGTGTATTGTGCAGCAGCCCCCCCCCCCCCCACTGTGTATTGTGCAGCAGCCCCCCCCCCACTGTGTATTGTGCAGCAGCTTCACCCCCACTGTGTATTGTGCAGCAGCCCCCCCCCCCCCCCCCCCCCCCTGTGTATTGTGCTGCAGCTTCCGCTCTGGGGTGACTTTGCGTTTCTTTCAGGTGGACTGCGTGGTCCGGCTTCATGTGGGATCCATCAAGGCTTGTGACCCCGGGAGAATGGTCAGTGCTTCACCGTGGCCTGGCACCCCACCAAACCCCACCAGTACCTGGCCGCCGGCTTCTATGATGGTGAGTGCACACTCGTGTCTCCACTCCAGTAAGAGGCGCCCCCTGTCCTGCGCTGCTCCGGGGGAGTCCCCCTGTCCGGAGAATATTAGGAAATGTCATTTCACAGATATATTGGTTTAACCTGTCTCTATCAGTCCTGCTGGACACAACTTTTGTTGCCCCTAGACACGACCCTGTAACTTCTGACTTTAGGGTCGGGGAGGACACCACCTGAGGTTTCAGGGAGCTGCACCGTAGCGCTGCCACCCCCCTGCACCGTAGCGCTGCCACCCCCCTGCACCGTAGCGCTGCCACCCCCCTGCACCGTAGCGCTGCCACCCCCCTGCACCGTAGCGCCGCCACCCCCCTGCACCGTAGCGCCGCCACCCCCTGCACCGTAGCGCCGCCACCCCCCTGCACCGTAGCGCCGCCACCCCCTGCACCGTAGCGCCGCCACCCCCCTGCACCGTAGCGCCGCCACCCCCCTGCACCGTAGCGCCGCCACCCCCCTGCACCGTAGCGCCGCCACCCCCCAGTCCAGGGCAGAGATTACTCACTGTAACACAGAATCTGAGGACAACTGCAAGTTACATACAGAGAAGTTGGTTAGAGGGGCAGGTAACTTATCTGATTTCTGCTTCAATAAAACTTCCCCGAGAGGAAAAAAAATGAATGTGGCTGCACATTATGTACATGCTCAGTAGTGAAGCTCCTCCCCTGCAGATCAGAATCCCTGCATTTATCTCCGCTAGAGGGACCAGGAAATCGGCACACTGGTGTCTGTAGTTTTGGTTTTCCCTGCAGAATTTCTGAGCTTGTCTGTGGTGTCTGTCTGTGGTGTCTGTCTGTGGTGTCTGTCTGTGGTGTCTGTCTGTGGTGTCTGTCTGTGGTGTCTGTCTGTGGTGTCTGTCTGTGGTGTCTGTCTGTGGTGTCTGTCTGTGGTGTCTGTCTGTGGTGTCTGTCTGTGGTGTCTGTCTGTGGTGTCTGTCTGTGGTGTCTGTCTGTGGTGTCTGTCTGTGGTGTCTGTCTGTGGTGTCTGTGATGATTGGTCTGGATGATTTCCTCATGTATTGCACATCACACCCGTCTGACCCCGTTTTATCTGTTTAGGAACCGTAGCGATCTGGGACCTGAAGACCAAGTCTGTGCTGCAGAGAGTGCGGCAGGGCAGGATCATAAAGCAGTATCCGTTCCACAGCTTCTCCGCTCACGACAACGCCGTCCGCAGCATCGAGTGGTGTAAAGCCAGCAGGTACAGCCGCGCATGAGCACCCGGGCAGGGACCTGCGGTAATCACCCCTCCCCACACCTGCCTGGGGATGGTCTCTGAGGTGCCGGGGTCCTGTCTATGATTGTGGGGCCCACTCCTGCCTGTGATGGTCTCTGAGGTATTGGGGTCCTGTCTATGATTTTGGAGCCCCCTGCCCGCACCTGCCTGGTGATGGTCTCCTAGGTGTCGGGCTCCTGTCTATGATTGTGGGGCCCACTCCTGCCTGGTGATGGTCTCTGAGGTGCCGGGGCTCCTGTCTATGATTGTGGGGCCCACTCCTGCCTGGGGATGGTCTCTGAGGTATCGGGGGTCCTGTCTATGATTGTGGGGCCCACACCTGCCTGGGGATGGTCTCCGAGGTATCGGGGGTCCTGTCTATGATTGTGGGGCCCACTCCTGCCTGGTGATGGTCTCTGAGGTGTCAGGGCTCCTGTCTATGATTGTGGGGCCCCCTCCCCGCACCTGCCTGGTGATGGTCTCTGAGGTGCCGGGGCTCCTGTCTATGGTTGTGGGGCCACCTCCCCGCACCTGCCTGGTGATGGTCTCCTAGGTGTCGGGCTCCTGTCTGATTGTGGGGCCCACTCCTGCCTGGTGATGGTCTCCTAGGTGTCGGGCTCCTGTCTATGATTGTGGGGCCCCCTGCCCACTCCTGCCTGGTGATGGTATCGGGGGTCCTGTCTGTGATTGTGGGGCCCACTCCTGCCTGGTGATGGTCTCCTAGGTGTCGGGGCTCCTGTCTATGATTGTGGTAGTCACTCCCGCTGTGTTATGAGCCCTGCTGTCATGGGCCTGGGTTAGTCCTGTGTCTCTCTCTTTCCAGTAACTTCTTTGTAACCTGTGGAAACGACCGCCGCCTCAAGTTTTGGGACATTCGCCGCCTGCACTGCCCCAGTCAACAACATAAAGCGCTTCCAGAGCACAGAGATCACGTGGCTACTGCCGTACTGCGGGGTGGCGGTGGCGCAGACAACTGCTATGCCTCGTGAGTGTCTCCTACGCAGAGATGTCTTGTCCCTCACATCACACTGCTGACTCTGTTCTCTCTGTCCTCTCTGCAGACACGGCCTGTGCGGCATCCACTATGTAGACGCCGGGTTCCTGGGATACAAGCCATACTTTGCTACTCCTCGCAAGGGAACTGTGTGGGTAAGAGCAAAAGTGGTTGGCTGCCCATGTTTTGGAGGATGAGTAAATGGGCTGGTGAGGATTCTCAGCCATGTTGTGGAGGTGGAGATGGACTGGGGGAGGATGCCGCAGGCGGAGATGGACTGGGGGAGGATGCCGCAGGCGGAGATGGACTGGGGGAGGATGCCGCAGGCGGAGATGGACTGGGGGAGGATGCCGCAGGCGGAGATGGACTGGGGGAGGATGCCGCAGGCGGAGATGGACTGGGGGAGGATGCCGCAGGCGGAGATGGACTGGGGGAGGATGCCGCAGGCGGAGATGGACTGGGGGAGGATGCCGCAGGCGGAGATGGACTGGGGGAGGATGCCGCAGGCGGAGATGGACTGGGGGAGGATGCCGCAGGCGGAGATGGACTGGGGGAGGATGCCGCAGGCGGAGATGGACTGGGGAGGATGCCGCAGGCGGAGATGGACTGGGGGAGGATGCCGCAGGCGGAGATGGACTGGGGGAGGATGCCGCAGGCGGAGATGGACTGGGGGAGGATGCCGCAGGCGGAGATGGACTGGGGGAGGATGCCGCAGGCGGAGATGGACTGGGGGAGGATGCCGCAGGCGGAGATGGACTGGGGAGGATGCCGCAGGCGGAGATGGACTGGGGGAGGATGCCGCAGGCGGAGATGGACTGGGGGAGGATGCCGCAGGCGGAGATGGACTGGGGGAGGATGCCGCAGGCGGAGATGGACTGGGGGAGGATGCCGCAGGCGGAGATGGACTGGGGGAGGATGCCGCAGGCGGAGATGGACTGGGGGAGGATGCCGCAGGCGGAGATGGACTGGGGGAGGATGCCGCAGGCGGGAGATGGACTGGGGGAGGATGCCGCAGGCGGAGATGGACTGGGGGAGGATGCCGCAGGCGGAGATGGACTGGGGGAGGATGCCGCAGGCGGAGATGGACTGGGGGAGGATGCCGCAGGCGGAGATGGACTGGGGGAGGATGCCGCAGGCGGAGATGGACTGGGGGAGGATGCCGCAGGCGGAGATGGACTGGGGGAGGGATGCCGCAGGCGGAGATGGACTGGGGAGGATGCCGCAGGCGGAGATGGACTGGGGGAGGATGCCGCAGGCGGAGATGGACTGGGGGAGGATGCCGCAGGCGGAGATGGACTGGGGGAGGATGCCGCAGGCGGAGATGGACTGGGGGAGGATGCCGCAGGCGGAGATGGACTGGGGGAGGATGCCGCAGGCGGAGATGGACTGGGGGAGGATGCCGCAGGCGGAGATGGACTGGGGGAGGCTGCCGCAGGCGGAGATGGACTGGGGGAGGATGCCGCAGGCGGAGATGGACTGGGGGAGGATGCCGCAGGCGGAGATGGACTGGGGAGGATGCCGCAGGCGGAGATGGACTGGGGGAGGATGCCGCAGGCGGAGATGGACTGGGGGAGGATGCCGCAGGCGGAGATGGACTGGGGGAGGATGCCGCAGGCGGAGATGGACTGGGGGAGGCTGCCGCAGGCGGAGATGGACTGGGGGAGGATGCCGCAGGCGGAGATGGACTGGGGGAGGATGCCGCAGGCGGAGATGGACTGGGGGAGGATGCCGCAGCGGAGATGGACTGGGGGAGGATGCCGCAGGCGGAGATGGACTGGGGGAGGCTGCCGCAGGCGGAGATGGACTGGGGAGGCTGCCGCAGGCGGAGATGGACTGGGGGAGGCTGCCGCCAGGCGGAGATGGACTGGGGGAGGATGCCGCCGGCGGAGATGGACTGGGGAGGATGCCGCCGGCGGAGATGGACTGGGGAGGATGCCACTGGGGGAGGATGCCGCAGGCGGAGATGGACTGGGGGAGGCTGCCGCAGGCGGAGATGGACTGGGGGAGGCTGCCGCAGGCGGAGATGACTGGGGGAGGCTGCCGCAGGCGGAGATGGACTGGGGGAGGCTGCCGCAGGCGGAGATGGACTGGGGGAGGATGCCGCCGGCGGAGATGGACTGGGGGAGGATGCCGCCGGCGGAGATGGACTGGGGGAGGATGCCACTGGGGGAGGATGCCGCCGGCGGAGATGGACTGGGGGAGGATGCGCCGGCGGAGATGGACTGGGGGAGGATGCCGCCGGCGGAGATGGACTGGGGGAGGATGCCGCCGGCGGAGATGGACTGGGGAGGATGCCACTGGGGGAGGATGCCGCCGGCGGAGATGGACTGGGGGAGGATGCCGCCGGCGGAGATGGACGGGGAGGATGCCGCCGGTGGAGATGGACTGGGGGAGGATGCCGCCGGCGGAGATGGACTGGGGGAGGATGCCGCCGGTGGAGATGGACTGGGGGAGGATGCCGCCGGTGGAGATGGACTGGGGGAGGATGCCGCCGGTGGAGATGGACTGGGGGAGGATGCCGCCGGTGGAGATGGACTGGGGGAGGATGCCGCCGGTGGAGATGGACTGGGGGAGGATGCCGCCGGTGGAGATGGACTGGCATGGCTAATGGGCTGGGAAGGTGCTAGCCATGTGGTGGAGGGTGCAGGTGGGCTGGGGGAGGGTGGCAGGTGGGCTGGGGGAGGGTGCAGGTGGGCTGGGGGAGGGTGCTCGGCCATGTGGTGGAGGGTGCAGGTGGGCTGGGGGAGGGTGCTCGGCCATGTGGTGGAGGGTGCAGGTGGCTGGGGGAGGGTGCTCGGCCATGTGGTGGAGGGTGCAGGTGGGCTGGGGGAGGGTGCTCGGCCATGTGGTGGAGGGTGCAGGTGGGCTGGGGGAGGGTGCTCGGCCATGTGGTGGAGGGTGCAGGTGGGCTGGGGAGGGTGCTCGGCCATGTGGTGGGGGGTGCAGGTGGGCTGGGGGAGGGTGCTCGGCCATGTGGTGGGGGGTGCAGGTGGGCTGGGGGAGGGTGCTCGGCCATGTGGTGGGGGGTGCAGGTGGGCTGGGGGAGGGTGCTCGGCCATGTGGTGGGGGGTGCAGGTGGGCTGGGGGAGGGTGCTCGGCCATGTGGTGGGGGGTGCAGGTGGGCTGGGGGAGGGTGCTCGGCCATGTGGTGGGGGGTTGCAGGTGGGCTGGGGGAGGGTGCTCGGCCATGTGGTGGGGGGTGCAGGTGGGCTGGGGGAGGGTGCTCGGCCATGTGGTGGGGGGTGCAGGTGGGCTGGGGGAGGGTGCTCGGCCATGTGGTGGGGGGTGCAGGTGGGCTGGGGCAGGTGCTCGGCCATGTGGTGGGGGGTGCAGGTGGGCTGGGGGAGGGTGCTCGGCCATGTTGGTGTTTCTTGTGCAGCTTCTATGCAGTGGCTGTATTATTATACTATCGTGTAGATCTCATCTCATCTTGATCTCTTCTTCCCTTTCTCTATGCAGAGTATCTCTGGCTCAGACTGGTTGAACAGCATCACATGTGGGGATGTTTCCGGCGAGGTCATGGTCATCCTGTTACCCAACCTGAACGTGCAGTCTATTACCACCAAGCGTCCCTCAGAGCGCAGATTTGTGAGTGTGTGTGTGTGTGTGGTGTGTGGGGGAGGGGGGGGGTGTTGGGTGTGTTGGTATCACTTCTGGTAACCTCCTGTGCTCCTCTCACAGCCAGTCTATAAGGTGGACTTCTTGTCCTCTGCACCTCCATCTGCAGAGAGCCCCACTGCTGGAGAAGGTGGGCTAAGCGGACCTCTAGCCCAGAGCAGTCACTGGGAACATTTCAAGCCAAAGTCTTTCCGAGCAGCGAGCGGCCGCTTCAGTCTTCGGTTTCAGGACATGGACTTGGTAGGTTCCATCATCATCTTCATGGACTATAGTGAGGTCCAGACCTGGGGTGGGGAGAGGGACAGGTGTAGGCATGGCTGACACTTTACAAGGTTTACCTGCTGTAAAGGAGGACTCCCATTTCATGTATGTCTATCAGAGGAAGGAGGGGGAATGCCGTAGCACTTGTCCTTCTGCTCTACTCCGTGTCGCAGACTGGGATGAGGGGCCGGTGGTTCCACTGTGTGCACACCAATGTCATGTCATAGCTTACACCCCTCTTCCATCCCCTGGTCCCTGCAGAGCGGACTCAGACCGTCCCATTATGAGAACCCATCCCCTTTATTGCTTGTATACATGTTTTTCAGACCTGAGTAGGACTAGGTCACCACATGATAATTTGGGGTTCACCTGGGCGACCTCACTGATATCTCTTTGCTGCAGACAAACTTCCACAACCTTAGCAGCCGGGATCCTTTCAAGAGGATGCAAACCAATGAGCTGAAGGGCAACCTGAACATGGAGCGTGTGCAGATGGAGGCCATACACAAGGTGAGACCCTCACATCTGCCCGGGAGCCCCTTTGAGGAACCGGATGGGAGAAACAATTTAGGGTCTGAACGATGTGAGTCGTTTTGTGGTTATCACGTATAGAGTGATGCCTACACCCTCTTAGGGGCCGGTGCTCCCGGAGATGATCAAGGCCATGAAACGGGGCTGCACAACCTGCAATCTGTGGATAGGCTTTATAATTAGCTCTTCTGTGCACTCCTTATTTTGGGGACTACTGCCTATTAGACACCTATCCATATCAATATCCATATTCTTGCCCCCCCCCCCCCCCCCCCGCTATCATATATTGAAAGTTGCACATAAGCGACCTGAAGGCCTTAGACCATCCCGTCTCCAGGAATACCATATGGTGTGGTAACGTGTCGTCGCTTTGGAGTCTTGTCAACCTTACGTCCTTGAAGCAGTAAGAGTCGATCATGAGAAATCCTGAGCTGTGGTCTCCTCATGACCGTGGATTTACCCGATGTTTGTAATTTTTTAGGTCCGTTTCAACCCTAACCTGGACTCCTACACGTGGATTGCGTCTGGAGGTTACTCAGGCCTCGTCAGAGTGCACTGCGTTCAGGGTTTGGTGTCTTCGTTGGGCCAGAAGATGATCCAGGAGAAGCGCGCCAAGTTCCAGGCCATGTATGAACCTACAGAGATGGTGGGAGAGGCTGAGTACAGCCCGGAGGTCCATCATTGTGTGCTGGAGGTCTAGTGCTGTGCCCCTGAATCTCCTCCTGCTGCCACGTCCTTGATCTTTGCTTTTGTACAAGGTCTCAATGTAATTTCAACTTTTAGTTGTTTTTAAAAGTTTTTGCTTTTTTATATGCTCTTATGCCCAGATTTACATGTTTACACAGCACTTGTCATGGCTCTGGGCCCAGTGTGGCCAGGAGAACGGGCCCAATACCAGGATGGAGTAGAATCCTGCAATGTTGTGCTCAGACACATGTGACCTGAACACATGGAGCATGGCAGTACAGGCCGAGCCGTGTTAGCTCCTCGTCGCTCATATTGAGTCTGGTTGTTTATTAAAATCTGACTATTTTTTACACATCTGAGATCTGTGACTGCTCTGCGGTGTAAGGAAATGCCTGTGACACATTGGAATGTTAGAGCCTAAAGACAGGCGTGCCGGAGCTCGGTGGACGGAAACTGAAGCACAGTTTGTACGGCCTGAGAAACCTGGGAGCGCAAGGGCATGCACATTTACAACTGCCTAAAACTGTGGTGTGGTGGTTAGACTAAAACTGGGAGTTCGAGAGCGGGACGGCCGGCCCTGAGTGAGGGAGCGCGAGAGCCGGACGGCCGGGCCTGAATGAGGGAGCGCGAGAGCCGGACGGCCGGGCCTGAATGAGGGAGCGCGAGAGCCGGACGGCCGGGCCTGAATGAGGGAGCGCGAGAGCCGGACGGCCGGGCCTGAATGAGGGAGCGCGAGAGCCGGGCGGCCGGGCCTGAATGAGGGAGCGCGAGAGCCGGACGGCCGGGCCTGAATGAGGGAGCGCGAGAGCCGGACGGCCGGGCCTGAATGAGGGAGCGCGAGAGCCGGACGGCCGGGCCTGAATGAGGGAGCGCGAGAGCCGGACGGCCGGGCCTGAATGAGGGAGCGCGAGAGCCGGACGGCCGGGCCTGAATGAGGGAGCGCGAGAGCCGGACGGCCGGGCCTGAATGAGGGAGCGCGAGAGCCGGACGGCCGGGCCTGAATGAGGGAGCGCGAGAGCCGGACGGCCGGGCCTGAATGAGGGAGCGCGAGAGCCGGGCGGCCGGGCCTGAATGAGGGAGCGCGAGAGCCGGACGGCCGGGCCTGAATGAGGGAGCGCGAGAGCCGGACGGCCGGGCCTGAATGAGGGAGCGCGAGAGCCGGACGGCCGGGCCTGAATGAGCGAGCGCGAGAGCCGGACGGCCGGGCCTGAATGAGCGAGCGCGAGAGCCGGGCGGCCGGCCCTGAGTGATGAGAGCCGGGCCAGAATGCTAGAGCGGTGCGGCCGGGCCTGAGTGCGGGAGGCAGGCCTTACAATTTCTATTCTCGCATTGCTGGTTGCAGCCACAGTAAGACAATGGTCTCCATGAGCTTCTCATAGTCCTACAACGTCAGATCCCGGTATATTTCTGCTGTCGCTGGTTAGCGGTTGCCCCTCTTTTGGTTGGGTTTGGGGAGGCGGTTGTATTCCTGTAGTCTGTATCTCTGATTGTGGTTGGATACATATAGAGACGACACGATGTCACCAGACTCTTTTCTTTATTTTTATATAAAAAAAACATTGTGTAAAGCACAAAACGAGATACAAATATACAGTCACAACGTGACGACGAGACCACAGTGTCACAAACACCAGTTATACGACCAGCAGATGGGGGGGTATGAACGCCCTCACCTGACTGCAGGGGCTGGCAGGGGCCTCTTACTGCCCTCTGGGGTATTATCGTGGTGTCCCCGCACACCACGGCCCTCCTGACCCCACCATAGTCATCAGTGAGCTCCATAGTATTTGGTTACATCAAGGGCCTGGCATTGGATGACTGTGGGCTCCATTCTCATCACCGGTCACAGGATCTCATTGTTTTGCGTCTGATGAGCCAAGAAATCTCTTTGCCCCCCGCAGCTCATAGAAATGAGTTTCTCTCTAGGCCCCTGCCAGCAGCCTGATCGGAGGAGGGGTTCATATACTTTACAGGGGTTATTGGAGATTAGGAGGAAGGCGCTGGATGGTTTTTATTCTTTGCATTGACCTTCAGTCACATTCGGGAATAGCAGATGCAACCACTTGGAGATCTAGCGGAGCCTTCCTTCTAATGTCTACAACCCCATGATCCTCCCCTACAGTAACATGGAAGGACAAAGTACACACACACTGTGAGAGACCAGAGACAAGACACTACACTGGACGACTTGTGAGCAAACTCCAGACAGGCCGCAGGTAGCCACCCACTAGGTCTAGCGGCCATACCGAGCCTTATAGGGCTTGTCACCATATAAGTCATCAGCAGCCACCAAGCCGTAGACCCATAGCCATTATGTGAGGGGCGAGTAAGAAGGGTGAACATTGACTCTTTGGAGGATATGAACTATAATGGTTTAATCAATGTGTTTGAGCTCCGCTCAAGTCTGAGGTACCCAAGAGATTCTCAGCACCTCCAAATCTCTACAGATGAATCGTCACGTAGCAGAGCTTTCAGTAACTTCTACGAGAAATTCTGGACTCGGGCTATCAAACACAACCTGCGTGAAACATTGACCTGTAGATGGAGGTAAATGCCACCTCCATCTGAGGGCTCCAAATTCCTGGAGTGAGGAGTAAATGTTTCAGGTTCCTGCTAGAGACCCTCGTGCTGCGGAGACTCCCTGTGTAGCTCAGGACTTTTGCTAGCTGGTACTTGCTATGGCTGTGGACCTATGGTTTCACGCTATACTCTGGGGGTCTCGGGCTGAATTGTTCAGGTTTAATCACACTTAGAGAAACTCTTGCTCCGTGCCAGTGTGGAGATGACCTCTGAGCAGATAGAGACAAAGTATTCCCTCTTCTTTCTGCCCGATTGTGTACAGAGGTGACCCTCCAGTACATGAAGGGTAAATGCACTCCGACCATGAAAAATTTAAAAAAATGTAGGGATCCATTAGATCTGCAGTAATTGCTCTAGATGTTCCTGGGATTGGTTTCACCAGGTGATCCTTAATGATTCTCCATTCTGGTCTCTAAATCGGCCTGATCAGGGGCAGTAGGCCAAGTGGGAGAGTATAGTAGACCGTGGTCCCATTTCATGTCACCCAGTTAGATCATATCCCATAATATTCAATATCCCACTAATAATTGACAAGTGGACAGCAGAGTCTCCCCAAAGAGGCAAATATTTAAGTGTCCCCACAAAGAGATGGTCAGAGTCTCGGGGCCCCTTTCTTCTAGTGGCCCATGTATATGAGGCGGCACCGGTGGCTTATTAAGTAGGATGTCTATGGCGGTCGAACAATCTGCCTCTCTCTTTGTGTTCACACTTTAATTGTGCGATTTGATTTTGATTTAATTTTGTATAATTCTTCTGATCTCACCAGGCAACATTTGGGCTGCAGAGGTCCCACCGCGGCCGGCAGTCTGGCCCACACACACGACACACACGACACGTCACGTAAAGCTCTCACAGCACACGACACAATAGATTGCACAATATCTGACCAAGGTGGGAGCTCACATTATATGGCGTCACGGCGGTGATGAGACATCGCGCTTCACTTTGGAATGTTGGTAGAACGCTGCATAGGTGGAGGGTGGAACCAGAGGAGGACGGCTGCTTATGGCTCACAGCTATGTGATGGTCCAGGGAATGAGAGCGGCAGCATAGAAGGACAATCACATGAGGAATGGGGACTACCAATCCTGACCCCAGGAGGATGGAAGAATGTGGTTTTACTGGATTTGGTGGATCTCTAGGCAGGGCCCATGCTGAGCACCAAGGAGGTGCCATGTGGTGCCGTGTGGTGTCTTGGACCTGACCAGAAGGTTCATAAATTGCTGGTCACAGCAGCTCTTACTTGTTCTTACTGTTTGGGACAACATGAAGAATAGGGATATGTATGGAAGTAAGACCTTGCTGCCGAGCTTGACGCACAAGAACGTTAGAATTAATTATTGTGTTATTTTAAATCTAGAAAACTGCAACTAAATTCTGACAACTATCGGGACTAATTCCTCGTTGTGATGTCAGATGCTCTTATATAACCCCTCGTGTTCCTGTGGGTGGTGTGTTGCTATGTATAAGAGTTAACACGTCGCTCTACCTTCTGGACCTGGAAGCTTCTTTGGTATTTTTAAACATCTGACTTGAGGCTCTGATATTTGTTCCCTGGGCCTTCTCTGGGGTGTACAAGGCCTTAGCTCACCATTTGCTTAGATGTCTCCATTTACTGTAGGTGAATCATCCTCTGGAGGACATCATCTCGCTATGAGGAGAAGACCTGAATCAATGAGCAATGGTTGAAGCCCGTGTGTCTGTGACCAGGTTGCAGCAATGTTCAAGTATCTGGTTCCACTGACGAATGGATGGAATGTGTAGAAGAAGGCATTTTGGTTATCCAGTTGGGTCTTGGCACTGTGGACACACAACCATATCCTCCACAAATCTTTCCACTTGTATTGTGCTAATAAAGAATTCAAATTTGGTCTGAAGAATTTCTGTAGCTTCTTGAAGAACAATGTCGGCTTCACGAGTCTCATCTAGAGAAGAATAAGAGAAACACAACCTGAGAGCCTCACCAGTCATCTTACATGTACTATAATACTGTGCGTCCAGATCTTCTCCCTTAAGTTTTCTACGGTTTATGGAGAATATTAACAAAAAGTCCGTTCTACCAGAAGGTAAGACCGAAAACAGGAGCAACATCTGGTCACCATGGAGTGGCAAACCTCATTGATCTAGTAAATCCTCACGATGAGGGACAACTTACCAATTGCCAGATGCACAGACACCACGCTCTGGCTAAGGGTGAGAGCCCAAAGCCGTAGACAGTGCACAGACCGGACCCCCTGAATAGACATAAGGACCTCCTTTACAGCACAGTGTGCAATACTGCGGGGCCTACCTGATGCCAGAGACAAAGACAACAGAGATATCGGATTATGTTCTCAGAAGAGGAAACCAGAGAGTCACATGTCTACTGGGTGCCAAGAGCAGAACTAAGCAAGAAGTGTGAGGACCCCAGGAAGATGGAACACGGGAATGTCAATAAGCAGAAGAACCCAACCCAAACGTGCAGATTCTGTGGTCCACTCCTTCCATGAGTGTTCCTAATCCAAATGTTCTTACCACAGGGGACAAACATTGAGTTAGGTTTTTAGACCTACCTTCCATCAAGACCCAAAACACATCACGTAAAATGGTGGCTGTTGTCCCCAGTACAAAGATGGAGAAGAGGAAGGTACAGACTGGATCCGCAATCTTGTACTGAGGCTGCAATGAAAAAATTAATGCAACTTTACCATTAGTCACAGATCAGAAACAGAGAAGTCAAGCCAAATGCACCGGGACCTCACTCCAGTTCGATAACCCTCCTCAATCCTACCGTAGTTATCTGCTCAGTGCCCCCCGATTATCCCCCTCACAACTAGTTATGTGCTCAGTGCTCCCCAATTATCTCTCTCACTACAGTCATGGCCATACGTTTTGAGAATGATACAAATGTTAATTGTTACAAAGTCTCCTTCATCAGGTGTTATAATGGTAATTTGCATATTCTCCAGAATGTTATAAAGAGGGATCAGCTTAACAGCAATTCATTACAAAGTCAGGGGGGGGGGGTCATTGTCTCTGATGAATCCCCTTTCCGATTGTTGGGAGGAGACAAGGTGAGCGATGCCCCAGTCCTGTCTCCTGCACCTGTAAAGCCTCCTGCAGCCATTCATGTGGGGGGGGGGGGTGGCTTCTCAGCCAAGGGAATCGCCTAAAAACACCTCCATGAATACAGAATGGAGCAGAATGTCCTCCAGGAGCCGCTTCTCCCAACCCTCCAGGAGCAGATGGTGATGAGCAGAGCCTCCTCCAGCATGATGGAGCACCGGCCATAAAGGGGAGAACTAAATGGCTCCGGGGACAGAACCCAGAGATTCTGGGTCCATGGCCCGGGAACAGAACACAGAGATTCTGGGTCCATGGCCCGGGAACAGAACACAGAGATTCTGGGTCCATGGCCCGGGAACAGAACACAGAGATTCTGGGTCCATGGCCCGGGAACAGAACACAGAGATTCTGGGTCCATGGCCCGGGAACAGAACACAGAGATTCTGGGTCCATGGCCCGGGAACAGAACAAAGAGATTCTGGGTCCATGGCCCGGGGACAGAACACAGAGATTCTGGGTCCATGGCTCCGGGGACAGAACACAGAGATTCTGGGTCCATGACCTGGAAACTCCCCAGATCTTATTCCATTGAGAACTTGTGGTCAATCATCAGGAGACGGGGGACAAACAAAACCCAACACATTGTGACAGAATGCAGCAGTGATTGTGCGGGAATGGACGGCGATCAGTCAGGATCTGGTGCAGTAGGTGAGTGAGAGCTGCCAGGGAGAATTGCAGAGGTCCTGAAGAAGAAGGAGAGGTCCTGCAGATACTGACTCGCTGTAGTAACTCCTCCCACCTGACAATAAAAGCTTCTGCTCCCCATAATATGATTGCAATTGTATCTCTGTATGTGATAAACATCTGACAACCAGAGGGACACATCATGTGACAGGAGGAGATTGTGTCATTCTCAGATCTTATGGCCAGGACTGTACTAGTTATGGGCTCAGTGCTCCCCCGATTATCCCCCTGTGTCCTACACTCCATCTCTTTCCAGTTATCCCTTCTTTCTCCACTCGTCATCTGCTCCATCTACCACTAATCATTCCCCTTATTCCTTCTCGTGTCTCTGATCGCAGCCCAATCCATTCCACTCACTTTGAAGTAAATCACGATGGCGGCCACCATCACACCAATACTCTGTAGAAGGTCTCCAATCACGTGAATGAACGCTGCTCGGACGCTTGTGTTTCCATGCTGGCCCAGGTGTAGAGACAGTCCGCTGCTATGACTATCCCCGATTTTCTCATATCCTGAGCCATGGCTGTGTCCATGGAAGGTGGTGGACTGGTGCAGGATGTAGGCCATGCTGGGAATACAAAGCTCATCTTGTATCATCACTACGGAATAATCCTTGTCCTACATTCTGGATAACACCTTCCATATACCTTCCATATACCTCTACCAATTACCTTCAATATACCTTCCATATACCTTCCACATACCTTTACCATATACCTTTACCATATACCTTTACCATATACCTTCCATATACCTTTACCTCTACATTTTAGCCGATGAACATATTGGGGCACATTTACTTAAAGTCAGAAAATGCACTACGCTTGCTATTTCCGTGTATCATGCAGCGATTCACTATAATTGTGCGCCAGAAATCATGAACGTGTCGCAGGTTTGACAGAGTTTGCCATAATTTATGCTGCACCTTTAACATCTGGCATGTGACACAATTTGAAAGTTAAATCCAGCGCTCAGTCTGAATCAGTCGGACTGTCCGAAGGTGAGTCCCCTAATATGTATCGCATGGAGGCTGCGCCACAAAAGGGTCACGTCAGACACAATCCCAGCGCAGACACTTCTTATACCTGTGCAGCCATTTTAGCCTAGAAGAACGGTCCGGCTAAAGTGCAGTGCAAATCTTATGGAATCTACGATGGAAGATTGTACAACTCATATAGAAACGTGTGCTGCACACAGATCAGGGCGGAGGACCTACTCACATGATGTTGACCACTACAGCACAGCCGGAGGTGATGAGCATGACGTGTCCATCAATGTCATAGTCATTATTGATGATCCTTGCCGTGGCCAGGTAGAGCAAGATTCCAGTAACAATCCAGATGGAGAAGATGGACGCCAACGCCCCCAGGATTTCTATAATGACACAGTATGATTATACACAAGAGAACGAATCAATAAATCGGCGATTGTGTATAGAAACTTTCCGTAGATTTCAGATTCTCATATATAGCCTCCAAGGACAGGGCATCAAAGACAAGAGGGGCAGCGATAGACTTTTGTATGGAGTGTGCACTGCCGACCATTAGATGTATAGATGTTCCCATTAGTAGTCATAATTGTGTAAGTGCAACACCCCTGCCGATGCATGGGAGAGGTAGGTGTCACAAAAGTGTCCCTCTAAATGTGAGGAGCTGGCACAACTCACTAGGAGGTTTCTAGCATGTAAGTTTCTGCCTGGGAGGTCATGGTGTACACCATCACGGCCCCCAAGCCTCCATCACCAGGGATCCTTATTTATACACCAGGGTTGCCCCTCTGTCAGCCTCTCCCTCCATTTTCTTGCACTCACCACCTGCCGGAGACCTGCCAGGCTGTGGACAAGGCCTCCGTGATAATTGCCGTGCGGAAGGCTGCACTAGCCACTCCAATATTCAGGACCCCGACTTCCTCCTGCCACCTAAAAAAGGTCAGGCCCTGGTGGGGAATGTTGCATAAGTCCCTATAGGGAAGTAACTCATGGATATGTCAGTGGTCACATCCCAGATAGGACCGAGTTGGGAGGATGATGCTGCACCCACCTGAGCGGTGCCAGCCGAATGTCATGTCCTTTGTCGGTGGGCGGCCAGATATCCACAAGGAGAACAAGCTGACACACATACTGCCCAGATCAGTGAGGAGGTGGGCGGCATCCGTCATGATGGCCAGGCTATGGGCAATGTACCCTCCTACAAGCAGAGACAACGTTTAGTGGAGCGAGAGCTTGTCACCTACTGTCAACATCAGGACCTCAAGTTACCTGCAACTTCTCCGATCATGAAGATGAAACACACCACGCAGGCAAAATACAACTTCTTCCGAGCATGAAGCTTCTGCTGATTGTCTGAAGATGAGCACGGTCCATGGCAATGCTGCGATACTGGGTGCTCTAGCTCAATGGACACTGCCGAATTCCCATTCTGGAAAGGAAACCCTGGGAAGAGCTCCTTGGTGCCTGTAAAGAGACTGTGGCAGAGAAGACAAGGAAAGGAAATCATCTCAATGATCAGATCTTAAAGGATTCAGTGAAAGTGTGAGGGAAGTTGTGACCCCTGTGTCTGGTAATACTGTCTATATACGAGGGAGGCGAATATCATTAGTTATCAGTTGACAATGGCCCCTGTTAGAGGTGATCTCAGGAGCAAATGATTAGTCCAGTCATGAAACTGCTTTAATTTTTTTAGATTTGGTTGAACCAAATACAGATGGACAAGATAATCACTGTGTATGGGGATGTAGTCACAGAGGGGTCACAGAGCCCCCATGCTGACCCCTGACCACTGCTGGCTATGATAGAAAGGTGTCAGGACACACAGGACATGGCAGCTCGCTGTGTATGGGGGGTGTAGTCACAGAGGGGTCAGAGCGCCCATGCTGACCCCTGACCACTGCTGGCTATGATAGAAAGGTGTCAGGACACACAGGACATGGCAGCTCGCTGTGTATGGGGGGTGTAGTCACAGAGGGGTCAGAGCGCCCATGCTGACCCCTGACCACTGCTGGCTATGATAGAAAGGTGTCAGGACACACAGGACATGGCAGCTCGCTGTGTATGGGGATGTAGTCACAGAGGGGTCACAGAGCCCCCATGCTGACCCCTGACCACTGCTGGCTATGATAGAAAGGTGTCAGGACACACAGGACATGGCAGCTCGCTGTGTATGGGGATGTAGTCACAGAGGGGTCACAGAGCCCCCATGCTGACCCCTGACCACTGCTGGCTATGATAGAAAGGTGTCAGGTCACACAGGACATGGCAGCTCGCTGTGTGTGGGGGGTGCAGTCACAGAGGGGGCAGAGCGCCCATGCTGACCCCTGATCACTGCTGGCTATGATAGAAAGGTGTCAGGACACACAGGACATGGCAGCTCCCAGTGTATGGGGGGTGTAGTCACAGAGAGGTCAGAGCACCCATGCTGACCCCTGACCACTGCTGGCTATGATAGAAAGGTGTCAGGACACACAGGACATGGCAGCTCGCTGTGTATGGGGGTGTAGTCACAGAGGGGTCAGAGCGCCCATGCTGACACCTAACCACTGCTGGCTATGATAGAAAGGTGTCAGGATACACAGGACATGGCAGCTCGCTGAATATGGGGGGTGTAGTCACAGAGGGGTCAGAGCGCCCATGCTGACCCCTGACCACTGTCGGCTATGTAAGAAAGGTGTCAGGACACACAGGACATGGCAGCTCGCTGTGTATGGGGGGTGTAGTCACAGAGAGGTCACAGCGCCCATGCTGACCCCTGACCACTGCTGGCTATGATAGAAAGGTGTCAGGACACACAGGACATGGCAGCTTCCTGTGTATGGGGGTGTAGTCACAGAGGGGTCAGAGCGCCCATGCTGACCCGTGACCACTGCTGGCTATGATAGAAAGGTGTCAGGACACACAGGACATGGCAGCTCACTGTGTATGGGGGGTGTAGTCACAGAGGGGTCAGAGCACCCATGCTGACCCCTGACCACTGCTGGCTATGATAGAAAGGTGTCAGGACACAGGACATGGCAGCTCGCTGTGTATGGGGGGTGTAGTCACAGAGGGGTCAGAGCACCCATGCTGAACCCTGACCACTGCTGGCTATAATAGAAAGGTCACAGGACATGGCAGCTCGCTGTGTGTGGGGGATGTAGTCACAGAGGGGTCAGAGCGCCCATGCTGACCCCTGACCACTGCTGGCTATGATAGAAAGGTGTCAGGACACACAAGACATGGAAGCTCGCTTTGTATGAGGGTAGGTGTATTCACAGAGGGGTCAGAGCGCCCATGCTGACACCTAACCACTGCTGGCTATGATAGAAAGGTGTCAGGATACACAGGACATGGCAGCTCGCTGAATATGGGGGGTGTAGTCACAGAGGGGTCAGAGCGCCCATGCTGACCCCTGACCACTGTCGGCTATGTTAGAAAGGTGTCAGGACACACAGGACATGGCAGCTCGCTGTGTATGGGGGGTGTAGTCACAGAGAGGTCAGAGCGCCCATGCTGACCCCTGACCACTGCTGGCTATGATAGAAAGGTGTCAGGACACACAGGACAGGGCAGCTTCCTGTGTATGGGGGTGTAGTCACAGAGGGGTCAGAGCGCCCATGCTGACCCGTGACCACTGCTGGCTATGATAGAAAGGTGTCAGGACACACAGGACATGGCAGCTCACTGTGTATGGGGGGTGTAGTCACAGAGGGGTCAGAGCACCCATGCTGACCCCTGACCACTGCTGGCTATGATAGAAAGGTGTCAGGACACAGGACATGGCAGCTCGCTGTGTATGGGGGGTGTAGTCACAAAGGGGTCAGAGCACCCATGCTGAACCCTGACCACTGCTGGCTATAATAGAAAGGTCACAGGACATGGCAGCTCGCTGTGTATGGGGGGTGTAGTCACAGAGGGGTCAGAGCACCCATGCTGACCCCTGACCACTGCTGGCTATGATAGAAAGGTGTCAGGACGCAGGACATGGCAGCTCGCTGTGTATGGGGGTGTAGTCACAGATGGGTCAAAGCGCCCATGCTGACCCCTGACCACTGCTGGCTATAATAGAAAGGTGTCAGGATACAGGACATGGCAGCTCCCTGTGTATGGGGGGGTGTAGTCGCAGAGAGGTCAGAGCGCCCATGCTGACCCCTGACCACTGCTGGCTATGATAGAAAGGTGTCAGGACACAGGACATGGCAGCTCGCTGTGTATGGGGGGTGTAGTCACAGAGGGGTCAGAGCACCCATGCTGACCCCTGACCACTGCTGGCTATGATAGAAAGGTGTCAGGACACACAGGACATGGCAGCTCGCTGTGTATGGGGGGTGTAGTCACAGAGGGGTCAGAGCGCCCATGCTGACCCCTGACCACTGCTGGCTATGATAGAAAGGTGTCAGGACACAGGACATGGCAGCTCGCTGTGTATGGGGGGTGTAGTCACAGAGGGGTCAGAGCACCCATGCTGACCCCTGACCACTGCTGGCTATGATAGAAAGGTGTCAGGACACACAGGACATGGCAGCTCGCTGTGTATGGGGAATGTAGTCACAGACAGGTCAGAGCGCCCATGCTGACCCCTTACCACCGCTGGCTATGATAGAAAGGTGTCAGGTCAAACAGGACATGGCAGCTCGCTGTGTGTGGGGGTCGCAGTCACAGAGGGGGCAGAGTGCCCATGCTGACCCCTGATCACTGCTGGCTATGATAGAAAGGTGTCAGGACACACAGGACATGGCAGCTTCCTATGTATGGGGGGTGTAGTCATAGAGAGGTCAGAGCACCCATGCTGACCCCTGACCACTGCTGGCTATGATAGAAAGGTGTCAGGACACACAGGACATGGCAGCTCGCTGTGTATGGGGGGTGTAGTCACAGAGGGGTCAGAGCGCCCATGCTGACCCCTGACCACTGCTGGCTATGATAGAAAGGTGTCAGGATACACAGGACATGCCAGCTCCCTGTGTATGGGGGTGTAGTCACAGAGGGGTCAGAGCGCCCATGCTGACCCGTGACCACTGCTGGCTATGATAGAAAGGTGTCAGGACACACAGGACTTGGCAGCTCACTGTGTATGGGGCGTGTAGTCACAGAGGGGTCAGAGCACTTATGCTGACCCATGACCACTGCTGGCTATAATAGAAAGGTCACAGGACATCGCAGCTCGCTGTGTGTGGGGGGTGCAGTCACAGAGGGGTTAGAGCACCCATGCTGACCCATGACCACTGCTGGCTATGATAGAAAGGTGTCAGGACACACAGGACATGGAAGCTCGCTTTGTATGAATGTGGGTGTATTCACAGAGGGGTCAGAGCGCCCATGCTGACCCCTGACCACTGCTGGCTATCATAGAAAGGTGTCAGGACACACAGGACATGGCAGCTCGCTGTGTATGGGGGGTGTAGTCACAGAGGGGTCAGAGCACCCATGCTGACCCCTGACCACTGCTGGCTATGATAGAAAGGTGTCAGGACACACAGGACATGGCAGCTCGCTGTGTATGGGGGGGTGTAGTCACAGAGGGGTCAGAGCACCCATGCTGACCCCTGACCACTGCTGGCTATGATAGAAAGGTGTCAGGACACAGGACATGGCAGCTCGCTGTGTATGGGGGATGTAGTCACAGACAGGTCAGAGCGCCCATGCTGACCCCTTACCACCGCTGGCTATGATAGAAAGGTGTCAGTTCTCACAGGACATGGCAGTTCGCTGTGTGTGGGGGGTGCTGTCACAGAGGGGGCAGAGCACCCATGCTGACCCCTGATCACTGCTGGCTATGATAGAAAGGTGTCAGGACACACAGGACATGGCAGCTCGCTGTGTATGGGGGGTGTATTCACAGAGAGGTCAGAGCACCCATGCTGACCCCTGACCACTGCTGGCTATGATAGAAAGGTGTCAGGACACACAGGACATGGCAGCTCGCTCTGTATGGGGGGTGTAGTCAAAGAAGGGTCAGAGCACCCATGCTGACCCCTGACCACTGCTGGCTATGATAGAAAGGTGTCAGGACACACAGGACATGGCAGCTTGCTGTGTATGGGGGTGTAGTCACAGAGGGGTCAGAGCGCCCATGCTGACCCCTGACCACTGCTGGCTATGATAGAAAGGTGTCAGGACACACAGGACATGGCAGCTCGCTGTGTATGGGGGTGTAGTCACAGAGGGGTCAGAGCGCCCATGCTGACACCTAACCACTGCTGGCTATGATAGAAAGGTGTCAGGACACACAGGACATGGCAGCTCGCTGTGTATGGGGGGTGTAGTCACAGAGAGGTCAGAGCGCCCATGCTGACCCCTGACCACTGCTGGCTATGATAGAAAGGTGTTAGGACACACAGGACATGGCAGCTTCCTGTGTATGGGGGTGTAGTCACAGAGGGGTCAGAGCGCCCATGCTGACCCGTGACCACTGCTGGCTATGATAGAAAGGTGTCAGGACACAGAGGACATGGCAGCTCACTGTGTATGGGGGGTGTAGTCACAGAGGGGTCAGAGCACCCATGCTGACCCATGACCACTGCTGGCTATGATAGAAAGGTCACAGGGCATGGCAGCTCACTGTGTATGGGGGGTGTAGTCACAGAGGGGTCAGAGCACCCATGCTGACCCATGACCACTGCTGGCTATGATAGGAAGGTGTCAGGACGCACAGGACATGGCAGCTCGCTGTGTATGGGGGGGTGTAGTCACAGAGGGGTCAGAGCACCCATGCTGACCCCTGACCACTGCAGGCTATGATAGAAAGGTGTCAGGACACACAGGACATGGCAGCTCGCTGTGTATGGGGGGGTGTAGTCACAGAGGGGTCAGAGCACCCATGCTGACCCCTGACCACTGCTGGCTATGATAGAAAGGTGTCAGGACACACAGGACATGGCAGCTCGCTGTGTATGGGGGGTGTAGTCACAGAAAGGTCAGAGCGCCCATGCTGACCCCTGACCACTGCTGGCTATGATAGAAAGGTGTCAGGACACACAGGACATGGCAGCTCGCTGTGTATGGGGGGGTGTAGTCACAGAGGGGTCAGAGCACCCATGCTGACCCCTGACCACTGCTGGCTATGATAGAAAGGTGTCAGGACACACAGGACATGGCAGCTCGCTGTGTGTGGGGGGTGCTGTCACAGAGGGGGCAGAGCGCCCATGCTGACCCCTGATCACTGCTGGCTATGATAGAAAGGTGTCAGGACACACAGGACATGGCAGCTCCCTGTGTATGGGGGGTGTATTCACAGAGAGGTCAGAGCACCCATGCTGACCCCTGACCACTGCTGGCTATGATAGAAAGGTGTCAGGACACACAGGACATGGCAGCTCGCTCTGTATGGGGGGTGTAGTCAAAGAGGGGTCAGAGCACCCATGCTGACCCCTGACCACTGCTGGCTATGATAGAAAGGTGTCAGGACACATAGGACATGGCAGCTCGCTGTGTTTGGGGGTGTAGTCACAGAGGGGTCAGAGCACCCATGCTGACCCCTGACCACTGCTGGCTATGATAGAAAGGTGTCAGGACACACAGGACATGGCAGCTCGCTGTGTATGGGGGTGTAGTCACAGAGGGGTCAGAGCGCCCATGCTGACACCTAACCACTGCTGGCTATGATAGAAAGGTGTCAGGTCACACAGGACATGGCAGCTCGCTGTGTATGGGGGGTGTAGTCACAAAGGGGTCAGAGCGCCATGCTGACCCTTGACCACTGCCGGCTATGATAGAAAGGTGTCAGGATACACAGGACATGGCAGCTCGCTGAGTATGGGGGGTGTAGTCACAGAGGGGTCAGAGCGCCCATGCTGACCCCTGACCACTGTCGGCTATGTTAGAAAGGTGTCAGGACACACAGGACATGGCAGCTCGCTGTGTATGGGGGGTGTAGTCACAGAGAGGTCAGAGCGCCCATGCTGACCCCTGACCACTGCTGGCTATGATAGAAAGGTGTCAGGACACACAGGACATGGCAGCTTCCTGTGTATGGGGGTGTAGTCACAGATGGGTCAGAGCGCCCATGCTGACCCGTGACCACTGCTGGCCATGATAGAATGGTGTCAGGACACACAGGACATGGCAGCTTGCTGCGTATGGGGGGTGTCGTCAAAGAGCGGTCAGAGCACCCATGCTGAACCCTGACCACTGCTGGCTATAATAGAAAGGTCATAGGACACAGGACATGGCAGCTCGCTGTGTGTGGGGGGTGCAGTCACAGAGGGGTCAGAGCACCCATGCTGACCCCTGACCACTGCTGGCTATGATAGAAAGGTGTCAGGACACACAGGACATGGAAGCTCGCTTTGTATGAGGGTGGGTGTATTCACAGAGGGGTCAGAGCGCCCATGCTAACCCCTGACACTGCTGGCTATGATAGAAAGGTGTCAGGACACACTGGACATGGCAGCTCACTGTGTATGGGAAGTGCAGTCACAGAGGGGTCAGAGCGCCCATGCTGACCCCTGACCAATGCTGGCCATGATAGAAAGGTGTCAGGACACAGGACATGGCAGCTCGCTGTGTATGGGGGTGTAGTCACAGAGGGGTCAGAGCACCCATGCTGACCCCTGATCACTGCTGGCTATGATAGAAAGGTGTCAGGACATACAGGACATGGCAGCTCGCTGTGTATGGGGGATAAAGTCACAGAGGGGTCAGAGCGCCCATGCTGATCCCTGACCACTGCTGGCTATGATAGAAAGGTGTCAGGACACACAGGACATGGCAGCTCGCTGTGTATGGGGGACAAAGTCACAGAGGGGTCAGAGCGCCCATGCTGACCCCTGACCACTGCTGGCTATGATAGAAAGGCGTCAGGACACAGGACATGGCAGCTCACTGTGTATGGGCGTGTACTCACAGAGGGGTCATCGCACCCATGCTGACCCCTGACCACTGCTGGCTATGATAGAAAGGTGTCAGGACACACAGGACATGGCAGCTTGCTGTGTATGGGGGTGTAGTCACAGAGGGGTCAGAGCGCCCATGCTGACCCCTGACCACTGCTGGCTATGATAGACAGGTGTCAGCACACTCAGGACATGGCAGCTCGCTTTGTATGGGGGTGTAGTCACAGAGGGGTCAGAGCACCCATGCTGACCCCTGACCACTGCTGGCTGTGATAGAAAGGTGTCAGGACACACAGGACATGACAGCTCGCTGTGTATGGGGGTGTAGTCACATAGGGGTCAGAGCACCCATGCTGACCCCTGACCACTGCTGGCTATGATAGAAAGGTATCAGGACACACAGGACATGGCAGCTCGCTGTGTATAGGAGGAGTAGTCACAGAGGGGTCAGAGCGCCCATGCTGACCCCTGACCACTGCTGGCTATGATAGAAAGGTGTCAGGACACACAGGACATGGCAGCTCACTGTGTATGGAGGGTGTAGTCACAGAGGGGTCAGAGCCCCCATGCTGACCCTGACCACTGCTGGCTATGATAGAAAGGTGTCAGGACACACAGGACATGGCAGCTCGCTGTGTATGGGGGTGTAGTCACAAAGGGGTCAGAGCTCCCATGCTGACCCCTGACCACTGCTGGCTATGATAGAAAGCTGTCAGGACACACATGACATGGCAGCTCGCTGTGTATGGGGGGTGTAGTCACAGAGGGGTCAGAGCACCCATGCTGACCCCTGACCACTGCTGGCTATGATAGAAAGGTGTCAGGACACAGGACATGGCAGCTCGCTGTGTATGGGGGTGTAGTCACAGATGGGTCAGAGCGCCCATGCTGACCCCTGACCACTGCTGGCTATAATAGAAAGGTGTCAGGATACAGGACATGGCAGCTCCCTGTGTATGGGGGGTGTAGTCGCAGAGAGGTCAGAGCGCCCATGCTGACCCCTGACCACTGCTGGCTATGATAGAAAGGTGTCAGGACACAGGACATGGCAGCTCGCTGTGTATGGGGGGTGTAGTCTTAGAGGGGTCAGAGCCCCCATGCTGACCCATGACCACTGCTGGCTATGATAGAAAGGTGTCAGGACACACAGGACATGGCAGCTCGCTGTGTATGGGGGATGTAGTCACAGAGGGGTCAGAGCGCCCATGCTGACCCCTGACCACTGCTGGCTATGATAGAAAGGTGTCAGGACACAAGACATGGCAGCTCGCTGTGTATGGGGGGTGTAGTCACAGAGAGGTCAGAGCACCCATGCTGACCCCTGACCACTGCTGGCTATGATAGAAAGGTGTCAGGACACACAGGACATGGCAGCTCGCTGTGTATGGGGGGTGTAGTCACAGAGGGGTCAGAGCGCCCATTCTGACCCCTGACCACTGCTGGCTATGATAGAAAGGTGTCAGGACACACAGGACATGGCAGCTCGCTGTGTATGGGGGTGTAGTCACAGAGGGGTCAGAGCACCCATGCTGACTCCTGACCACTGCTGGCTATGATAGAAAGGTGTCAGGACACACAGGACATGGCAGCTTGCTATGTGTGGGGGGTGTAGTCACAGAGGGGTCAGAGCCCCCATGCTGACCCCTGACCACTGCTGGCTATGATAGAAAGGTGTCAGGACACACAGGACATGGCAGCTCGCTGTGTATGGGGGGTGTAGTCACAGAGGGGTCAGAGCGCCCATGCTGACCCCTGACCACTGCTGGCTATGATAGAAAGGTGTCAGGACACACAGGACATGACAGCTCGCTGTGTATGGGGGTGTAGTCACAGAGGGGTCAGAGCACCCATGCTGACCCCTGACCACTGCTGGCTATGATAGAAAGGTGTCAGGACACACAGGACATGGCAGCTCGCTGTGTATGGGGGATGTAGTCACAGAGGGGTCAGAGCGCCCATGCTGACCCCTGACCACTGCTGGCTATGATAGAAAGGTGTCAGGACACACAGGACATGGCAGCTCGCTGTGTATGGGGGGTGTAGTCACAGAGAGGTCAGAGCACCCATGCTGACCCCTGACCACTGCTGGCTATGATAGAAAGGTGTCAGGACACACAGGACATGGCAGCTCGCTGTATATGGGGGGTGTAGTCACAGAGGGGTCAGAGCGCCCATTCTGACCCCTGACCACTGCTGGCTATGATAGAAAGGTGTCAGGACACACAGGACATGGCAGCTCGCTGTGTATGGGGGTGTAGTCACAAAGGGGTCAGAGCACCCATGCTGACTCCTGACCACTGCTGGCTATGATAGAAAGGTGTCAGGACACACAGGACATGGCAGCTTGCTATGTATGGGGGGTGTAGTCACAGAGGGGTCAGAGCCCCCATGCTGACCCCTGACAACTGCTGGCTATGATAGAAAGGTGTCAGGACACCCAGGACATGGCAGCTTGCTGTGTATGGGGGATGTAGTCACAGAGGGGTCAGAGCGCCCATGCTGACCCCTGACCACTGCTGGCTATGATAGAAAGGTGTCAGGACACACAGGACATGGCAGCTCGCTGTGTATGGGGGTGTAGTCACAGAGGGGTCAGAGCACCCATGCTGACTCCTGACCACTGCTGGCTATGATAGAAAGGTGTCAGGACACACAGGACATGGCAGCTCGCTGTGTATGGGGGGTGTAGTCACAGAGGGGTCAGAGCGCCCATGCTGACCCCTGACCACTGCTGGCTATGATAGAAAGGTGTCAGGACACACAGGACATGACAGCTCGCTGTGTATGGGGGTGTAGTCACAGAGGGGTCAGAGCACCCATGCTGACCCCTGACCACTGCTGGCTATGATAGAAAGGTGTCAGGACACACAGGACATGGCAGCTCGCTGTGTATGGGGGATGTAGTCACAGAGGGGTCAGAGCGCCCATGCTGACCCCTGACCACTGCTGGCTATGATAGAAAGGTGTCAGGACACACAGGACATGGCAGCTCGCTGTGTATGGGGGGTGTAGTCACAGAGAGGTCAGAGCACCCATGCTGACCCCTGACCACTGCTGGCTATGATAGAAAGGTGTCAGGACACACAGGACATGGCAGCTCGCTGTATATGGGGGGTGTAGTCACAGAGGGGTCAGAGCGCCCATTCTGACCCCTGACCACTGCTGGCTATGATAGAAAGGTGTCAGGACACACAGGACATGGCAGCTCGCTGTGTATGGGGGTGTAGTCACAAAGGGGTCAGAGCACCCATGCTGACTCCTGACCACTGCTGGCTATGATAGAAAGGTGTCAGGACACACAGGACATGGCAGCTTGCTATGTATGGGGGGTGTAGTCACAGAGGGGTCAGAGCCCCCATGCTGACCCCTGACAACTGCTGGCTATGATAGAAAGGTGTCAGGACACCCAGGACATGGCAGCTTGCTGTGTATGGGGGATGTAGTCACAGAGGGGTCAGAGCGCCCATGCTGACCCCTGACCACTGCTGGCTATGATAGAAAGGTGTCAGGACACACAGGACATGGCAGCTCGCTGTGTATGGGGGTGTAGTCACAGAGGGGTCAGAGCCCCCATGCTGACCCCTGACCACTGCTGGCTATGATAGAAAGGTGTCAGGACACACAGGACATGGCAGCTCGCTGTGTATGGGGGTGTAGTCACAGAGGGGTCAGAGCACCCATGCTGACCCCTGACCACTGCTGGCTATGATAGAAAGGTGTCAGGACACACAGGACATGGCAGCTCGCTGTGTATAGGAGGAGTAGTCACAGAGGGGTCAGAGCGCCCATGCTGACCCCTGACCACTGCTGGCTATGATAGAAAGGTGTCAGGACACACAGGACATGGCAGCTCACTGTGTATGGAGGGTGTAGTCACAGAGGGGTCAGAGCCCCCATGCTGACCCTGACCACTGCTGGCTATGATAGAAAGGTGTCAGGACACACAGGACATGGCAGCTCGCTGTGTATAGGAGGAGTAGTTACAGAGGGGTCAGAGCGCCCATGCTGACCCCTGACCACTGCTGGCTATGATAGAAAGGTGTCAGGACACACAGGACATGGCAGCTCACTGTGTATGGAGGGTGTAGTCACAGAGGGGTCAGAGCCCCCATGCTGACCCTGACCACTGCTGGCTATGATAGAAAGGTGTCAGGACACACAGGACATGGCAGCTCGCTGTGTATGGGGGTGTAGTCACAAAGGGGTCAGAGCTCCCATGCTGACCCCTGACCACTGCTGGCTATGAGAGAAAGCTGTCAGGACACACAGGAAATGGCAGCTCGCTGTGTATGGGGGGTGTAGTCACAGAGGGGTCAGAGCACCCATGCTGACCCCTGACCACTGCTGGCTATGATAGAAAGGTGTCAGGACACACAGGACATGGTAGCTCCCTGTGTATGGAGGGTGTAGTCACAGAGAGGTCAGAGCACCCATGCTGACCCCTGACCACTGCTGGCTATGATAGAAAGGTGTCAGGACACAGGACATGGCAGCTCGCTGTGTATGGGGGTGTAGTCACAGATGGGTCAGAGCGCCCATGCTGACCCCTGACCACTGCTGGCTATAATAGAAAGGTGTCAGGATACAGGACATGGCAGCTCCCTGTGTATGGGGGGTGTAGTCGCAGAGAGGTCAGAGCGCCCATGCTGACCCCTGACCACTGCTGGCTATGATAGAAAGGTGTCAGGACATAGGACATGGCAGCTCGCTGTGTATGGGGGGTGTAGTCACAGAGGGGTCAGAGCACCCATGCTGACCCCTGACCACTGCTGGCTATGATAGAAAGGTGTCAGGACACACAGGACATGGCAGCTCGCTGTGTATGGGGGTGTAGTCACAGAGGGGTCAGAGCACCCATGCTGACCCCTGACCACTGCTGGCTATGATAGAAAGGTGTCAGGACACACAGGACATGGCAGCTCGCTGTGTATGGGGGGTGTAGTCACAGAAAGGTCAGAGCGCCCATGCTGACCCCTGACCACTGCTGGCTATGATAGAAAGGTGTCAGGACACACAGGACATGGCAGCTCGCTTTGTATGGGGGGTGTAGTCACAGAGGGGTCAGAGCACCCATGCTGACCCCTGACCACTGCTGGCTATGATAGAAAGGTGTCAGGACACAGGACATGGCAGCTCGCTGTGTATGGGGGGTGTAGTCACAGAGGGGTCAGAGCACCCATGCTGACCCCTGACCACTGCTGGCTATGATAGAAAGGTGTCAGGACACACAGGACATGGCAGCTCGCTGTGTATAGGAGGAGTAGTCACAGAGGGGTCAGAGCGCCCATGCTGACCCCTGACCACTGCTGGCTATGATAGAAAGGTGTCAGGACACACAGGACATGGCAGCTCACTGTGTATGGAGGGTGTAGTCACAGAGGGGTCAGAGCCCCCATGCTGACCCTGACCACTGCTGGCTATGATAGAAAGGTGTCAGGACACACAGGACATGGCAGCTCGCTGTGTATGGGGGTGTAGTCACAAAGGGGTCAGAGCTCCCATGCTGACCCCTGACCACTGCTGGCTATAATAGAAAGCTGTCAGGACACACAGGACATGGCAGCTCGCTGTGTATGGGGGGGTGTAGTCACATAGGGGTCAGAGCACCCATGCTGACCCCTGACCACTGCTGGCTATGATAGAAAGGTGTCAGGACACACAGGACATGGCAGCTCACTGTGTATGGAGGGTGTAGTCACAGAGGGGTCAGAGCCCCCATGCTGACCCTGACCACTGCTGGCTATGATAGAAAGGTGTCAGGACACACAGGACATGGCAGCTCGCTGTGTATGGGGGTGTAGTCACAAAGGGGTCAGAGCTCCCATGCTGACCCCTGACCACTGCTGGCTATGATAGAAAGGTGTCAGGACACACAGGACATGGCAGCTCGCTGTGTATGGGGGGTGTAGTCACAGAAAGGTCAGAGCGCCCATGCTGACCCCTGACCACTGCTGGCTATGATAGAAAGGTGTCAGGACACACAGGACATGGCAGCTCGCTGTGTATGGGGGGTGTAGTCACAGAGGGGTCAGAGCACCCATGCTGACCCCTGACCACTGCTGGCTATGATAGAAAGGTGTCAGGACACAGGACATGGCAGCTCGCTGTGTATGGGGGGTGTAGTCACAGAGGGGTCAGAGCACCCATGCTGACCCCTGACCACTGCTGGCTATGATAGAAAGGTGTCAGGACACACAGGACATGGCAGCTCGCTGTGTATAGGAGGAGTAGTCACAGAGGGGTCAGAGCGCCCATGCTGACCCCTGACCACTGCTGGCTATGATAGAAAGGTGTCAGGACACACAGGACATGGCAGCTCACTGTGTATGGAGGGTGTAGTCACAGAGGGGTCAGAGCCCCCATGCTGACCCTGACCACTGCTGGCTATGATAGAAAGGTGTCAGGACACACAGGACATGGCAGCTCGCTGTGTATGGGGGATGTAGCCACAGATGGGTCAGAGCGCCCATGCTGACCCCTGACCACTGCTGGCTATAATAGAAAGGTGTCAGGATACAGGACATGGCAGCTCCCTGTGTATGGGGGGTGTAGTCGCAGAGAGGTCAGAGCGCCCATACTGACCCCTGACCACTGCTGGCTATGATAGAAAGGTGTCAGGACATAGGACATGGCAGCTCGCTGTGTATGGGGGGTGTAATCACAGAGGGGTCAGAGCACCCATGCTGACCCCTGACCACTGCTGGCTATGATAGAAAGGTGTCAGGACACACAGGACATGGCAGCTCGCTGTGCATGGGAGGTGTAGTCACAGAGGGGATGATAGAAAGGTGTCAGGACACACAGGACATGGAAGCTCGCTGTGTATGGGGGGTGTAGTCACAGAGGGGACAGAGCACCCATGCTGACCCCTGACCACTGCTGGCTATGATAGAAAGGTGTCAGGACACACAGGACATGGCAGCTCGCTGTGTATGGGGGTGTAGTCACAGAGGGGTCAGAGCGCCCATGCTGACCCCTGACCACTGCTGGCTATGATAGAAAGGTGTCAGGACACACAGGACATGGCAGCTCGCTGTGTATGGGGGGGTGTAGTCACAGAGGGGTCAGAGCACCCATGCTGACCCCTGACCACTGCTGGCTATGATAGAAAGGTGTCAGGACACACAGGACATGGCAGCTCGCTGTGTATGGGGGATGTAGTCACAGACAGGTCAGAGCGCCCATGCTGACCCCTTACCACCGCTGGCTATGATAGAAAGGTGTCAGGTCACACAGGACATGGCAGCTCGCTGTGTGTGGGGGGTGCAGTCACAGAGGGGGCAGAGCGCCCATGCTGACCCCTGATCACTGCTGGCTATGATAGAAAGGTGTCAGGACACACAGGACATGGCAGCTCCCTGTGTATGGGGGGTGTAGTCACAGAGAGGTCAGAGCACCCATGCTGACCCCTGACCACTGCTGGCTATGATAGAAAGGTGTCAGGACACACAGGACATGGCAGCTCGCTGTGTATGGGGGTGTAGTCACAGAGGGGTCAGAGCGCCCATGCTGACACCTAACCACTGCTGGCTATGATAGAAAGGTGTCAGGATACACAGGACATGGCAGCTCGCTGAATATGGGGGGTGTAGTCACAGATGGGTCAAAGCGCCCATGCTGACCCCTGACCACTGCTGGCTATAATAGAAAGGTGTCAGGACACACAGGACATGGCAGCTTCCTGTGTATGGGGGTGTAGTCACAGAGGGGTCAGAGCGCCCATGCTGACCCGTGACCACTGCTGGCTATGATAGAAAGGTGTCAGGACACACAGGACTTGGCAGCTCACTGTGTATGGGGGGTGTAGTCACAGAGGGGTCAGAGCACCCATGCTGACCCCTGACCACTGCTGGCTATGATAGAAAGGTGTCAGGACACAGGACATGGCAGCTCGCTGTGTATGGGGGGTGTAGTCACAGAGGGGTCAGAGCACCCATGCTGAACCCTGACCACTGCTGGCTATAATAGAAAGGTCACAGGACATGGCAGCTCGCTGTGTGTGGGGGATGTAGTCACAGAGGGGTCAGAGCGCCCATGCTGACCCCTGACCACTGCTGGCTATGATAGAAAGGTGTCAGGACGCAGGACATGGCAGCTCGCTGTGTATGGGGGTGTAGTCACAGATGGGTCAAAGCGCCCATGCTGACCCCTGACCACTTCTGGCTATAATAGAAAGGTGTCAGGATACAGGACATGGCAGCTCCCTGTGTATGGGGGGGTGTAGTCGCAGAGAGGTCAGAGCGCCCATGCTGACCCCTGACCACTGCTGGCTATGATAGAAAGGTGTCAGGACACACAGGACATGGAAGCTCGCTTTGTATGAGGGTAGGTGTATTCACAGAGGGGTCAGAGCGCCCATGCTGACACCTAACCACTGCTGGCTATGATAGAAAGGTGTCAGGATACACAGGACATGGCAGCTCGCTGAATATGGGGGGTGTAGTCACAGAGGGGTCAGAGCGCCCATGCTGACCCCTGACCACTGTCGGCTATGTTAGAAAGGTGTCAGGACACACAGGACATGGCAGCTCGCTGTGTATGGGGGGTGTAGTCACAGAGAGGTCAGAGCGCCCATGCTGACCCCTGACCACTGCTGGCTATGATAGAAAGGTGTCAGGACACACAGGACAGGGCAGCTTCCTGTGTAAGGGGGTGTAGTCACAGAGGGGTCAGAGCGCCCATGCTGACCCGTGACCACTGCTGGCTATGATAGAAAGGTGTCAGGACACACAGGACTTGGCAGCTCACTGTGTATGGGGGGTGTAGTCACAGAGGGGTCAGAGCACCCATGCTGACCCCTGACCACTGCTGGCTATGATAGAAAGGTGTCAGGACACAGGACATGGCAGCTCGCTGTGTATGGGGGGTGTAGTCACAAAGGGGTCAGAGCACCCATGCTGAACCCTGACCACTGCTGGCTATAATAGAAAGGTCACAGGACATGGCAGCTCGCTGTGTATGGGGGGTGTAGTCACAGAGGGGTCAGAGCACCCATGCTGACCCCTGACCACTGCTGGCTATGATAGAAAGGTGTCAGGACGCAGGACATGGCAGCTCGCTGTGTATGGGGGTGTAGTCACAGATGGGTCAAAGCGCCCATGCTGACCCCTGACCACTTCTGGCTATAATAGAAAGGTGTCAGGATACAGGACATGGCAGCTCCCTGTGTATGGGGGGGTGTAGTCGCAGAGAGGTCAGAGCGCCCATGCTGACCCCTGACCACTGCTGGCTATGATAGAAAGGTGTCAGGACACAGGACATGGCAGCTCGCTGTGTATGGGGGGTGTAGTCACAGAGGGGTCAGAGCACCCATGCTGACCCCTGACCACTGCTGGCTATGATAGAAAGGTGTCAGGACACACAGGACATGGCAGCTCGCTGTGTATGGGAGGTGTAGTCACAGAGGGGATGATAGAAAGGTGTCAGGACACACAGGACATGGAAGCTCGCTGTGTATGGGGGGTGTAGTCACAGAGGGGTCAGAGCGCCCATGCTGACCCCTGACCACTGCTGGCTATGATAGAAAGGTGTCAGGACACAGGACATTGCAGCTCGCTGTGTATGGGGAATGTAGTCACAGACAGGTCAGAGCGCCCATGCTGACCCCTTACCACCGCTGGCTATGATAGAAAGGTGTCAGGTCAAACAGGACATGGCAGCTCGCTGTGTGTGGGGGTCGCAGTCACAGAGGGGGCAGAGTGCCCATGCTGACCCCTGATCACTGCTGGCTATGATAGAAAGGTGTCAGGACACACAGGACATGGCAGCTCCCTATGTATGGGGGGTGTAGTCATAGAGAGGTCAGAGCACCCATGCTGACCCCTGACCACTGCTGGCTATGATAGAAAGGTGTCAGGACACACAGGACATGGCAGCTCGCTGTGTATGGGGGTGTAGTCACAGAGGGGTCAGAGCGCCCATGCTGACACCTAACCACTGCTGGCTATGATAGAAAGGTGTCAGGATACACAGGACATGCCAGCTCCCTGTGTATGGGGGTGTAGTCACAGAGGGGTCAGAGCGCCCATGCTGACCCGTGACCACTGCTGGCTATGATAGAAAGGTGTCAGGACACAGAGGACATGGCAGCTCACTGTGTATGGGGGGTGTAGTCACAGAGGGGTCAGAGCACCCATGCTGACCCATGACCACTGCTGGCTATGATAGAAAGGTCACAGGGCATGGCAGCTCACTGTGTATGGAGGGTGTAGTCACAGAGGGGTCAGAGCACCCATGCTGACCCATGACCACTGCTGGCTATGATAGGAAGGTGTCAGGACACACAGGACATGGAAGCTCGCTTTGTATGAGGGTGGGTGTATTCACAGAGGGGTCAGAGCGCCCATGCTGACCCCTGACCACTGCTGGCTATGATAGAAAGGTGTCAGGACACACAGGACATGGCAGCTCGCTGTCTATGGGGGGGTGTAGTCACAGAGGGGTCAGAGCACCCATGCTGACCCCTGACCACTGCAGGCTATGATAGAAAGGTGTCAGGACACACAGGACATGGAAGCTCGCTGTGTATGGGGGGGTGTAGTCACAGAGGGGTCAGAGCACCCATGCTGACCCCTGACCACTGCTGGCTATGATAGAAAGGTGTCAGGACACACAGGACATGGCAGCTCGCTGTGTATGGGGGGTGTAGTCACAGAAAGGTCAGAGCGCCCATGCTGACCCCTGACCACTGCTGGCTATGATAGAAAGGTGTCAGGACACACAGGACATGGCAGCTCGCTGTGTATGGGGGGTGTAGTCACAGAGGGGTCAGAGCACCCATGCTGACCCCTGACCACTGCTGGCTATGATAGAAAGGTGTCAGGACACACAGGACATGGCAGCTCGCTGTGTGTGGGGGGTGCTTTCACAGAGGGGGCAGAGCGCCCATGCTGACCCCTGATCACTGCTGGCTATGATAGAAAGGTGTCAGGACACACAGGACATGGCAGCTCCCTGTGTATGGGGGGTGTATTCACAGAGAGGTCAGAGCACCCATGCTGACCCCTGACCACTGCTGGCTATGATAGAAAGGTGTCAGGACACACAGGACATGGCAGCTCGCTCTGTATGGGGGGTGTAGTCAAAGAGGGGTCAGAGCACCCATGCTGACCCCTGACCACTGCTGGCTATGATAGAAAGGTGTCAGGACACACAGGACATGGCAGCTCGCTGTGTTTGGGGGTGTAGTCACAGAGGGGTCAGAGCACCCATGCTGACCCCTGACCACTGCTGGCTATGATAGAAAGGTGTCAGGACACACAGGACATGGCAGCTCGCTGTGTATGGGGGTGTAGTCACAGAGGGGTCAGAGCGCCCATGCTGACACCTAACCACTGCTGGCTATGATAGAAAGGTGTCAGGTTACACAGGACATGGCAGCTCGCTGTGTATGGGGGGTGTAGTCACAAAGGGGTCAGAGCGCCATGCTGACCCCTGACCACTGCCGGCTATGATAGAAAGGTGTCAGGATACACAGGACATGGCAGCTCGCTGAGTATGGGGGGTGTAGTCACAGAGGGGTCAGAGCGCCCATGCTGACCCTTGACCACTGTCGGCTATGTTAGAAAGGTGTCAGGACACACAGGACATGGCAGCTCGCTGTGTATGGGGGGTGTAGTCACAGAGAGGTCAGAGCGCCCATGCTGACCCCTGACCACTGCTGGCTATGATAGAAAGGTGTCAGGACACACAGGACATGGCAGCTTCCTGTGTATAGGGGTGTAGTCACAGATGGGTCAGAGCGCCCATGCTGACCCGTGACCACTGCTGGCCATGATAGAATGGTGTCAGGACACACAGGACATGGCAGCTTGCTGCGTATGGGGGGTGTCGTCAAAGAGCGGTCAGAGCACCCATGCTGAACCCTGACCACTGCTGGCTATAATAGAAAGGTCATAGGACACAGGACATGGCAGCTCGCTGTGTGTGGGGGGTGCAGTCACAGAGGGGTCAGAGCACCCATGCTGACCCCTGACCACTGCTGGCTATGATAGAAAGGTGTCAGGACACACAGGACATGGAAGCTCGCTTTGTATAAGGGTGGGTGTATTCACAGAGGGGTCAGAGCGCCCATGCTAACCCCTGACACTGCTGGCTATGATAGAAAGGTGTCAGGACACACTGGACATGGCAGCTCACTGTGTATGGGAAGTGTAGTCACAGAGGGGTCAGAGCGCCCATGCTGACCCCTGACCAATGCTGGCCATGATAGAAAGGTGTCAGGACACAGGACATGGCAGCTCGCTGTGTATGGGGGTGTAGTCACAGAGGGGTCAGAGCACCCATGCTGACCCCTGATCACTGCTGGCTATGATAGAAAGGTGTCAGGACATACAGGACATGGCAGCTCGCTGTGTATGGGGGATAAAGTCACAGAGGGGTCAGAGCGCCCATGCTGACCCCTGACCACTGCTGGCTATGATAGAAAGGTGTCAGGACACACAGGACATGGCAGCTCGCTGTGTATGGGGGACAAAGTCACAGAGGGGTCATCGCACCCATGCTGACCCCTGACCACTGCTGGCTATGATAGAAAGGTGTCAGGACACACAGGACATGGCAGCTTGCTGTGTATGGGGGTGTAGTCACAGAGGGGTCAGAGCGCCCATGCTGACCCCTGACCACTGCTGGCTATGATAGACAGGTGTCAGCACACACAGGACATGGCAGCTCGCTTTGTATTGGGGTGTAGTCACAGAGGGGTCAGAGCACCCATGCTGACCCCTGACCACTGCTGGCTATGATAGAAAGGTGTCAGGACACACAGGACATGACAGCTCGCTGTGTATGGGGGTGTAGTCACAGAGGGGTCAGAGCACCCATGCTGACCCCTGACCACTGCTGGCTATGATAGAAAGGTATCAGGACACACAGGACATGGCAGCTCGCTGTGTATAGGAGGAGTAGTCACAGAGGGGTCAGAGTGCCCATGCTGACCCCTGACCACTGCTGGCTATGATAGAAAGGTGTCAGGACACACAGGACATGGCAGCTCACTGTGTATGGATGGTGTAGTCACAGAGGGGTCAGAGCCCCCATGCTGACCCTGACCACTGCTGGCTATGATAGAAAGGTGTCAGGACACACAGGACATGGCAGCTCGCTGTGTATGGGGGTGTAGTCACAAAGGGGTCAGAGCTCCCATGCTGACCCCTGACCACTGCTGGCTATGATAGAAAGCTGTCAGGACACACATGACATGGCAGCTCGCTGTGTATGGAGGGTGTAGTCACAGAGGGGTCAGAGCGCCCATGCTGACCCCTGTCCACTGCTGGCTATGATAGAAAGGTGTCAGGACACAGGACATGGCAGCTCGCTGTGTATGGGGGGTGTAGTCACAGAGGGGTCAGAGCGCCCATGCTGACCCCTGACCACTGCTGGCTATGATAGAAAGGTGTCAGGACACACAAGACATGGCAGCTCGCTGTGTATGGGGGGTGTAGTCACAGAGGGGTCAGAGCACCCATGCTGACCCCTGACCACTGCTGGCTATGATAGAAAGGTGTCAGGACACAGGACATGGCAGCTCGCTGTGTATGGGGGTGTAGTCACAGAGGGGTCAGAGCACCCATGCTGACCCCTGACCACTGCTGGCTATGATAGAAAGGTGTCAGGACACACAGGACATGGCAGCTCGCTGTGTATGGGGGGTGTAGTCACAGAGGGGTCAGAGCACCCATGCTGACCCCTGACCACTGCTGGCTATGATAGAAAGGTGTCAGGACACACAGGACATGGCAGCTCTCTGTGTATGGGGGGTGTAGTCACAGAGGGGTCAGAGCGCCCATGCTGACCCCTGACCACTGCTGGCTATGATAGAAAGGTGTCAGGACACACAGGACATGGCAGCTCGCTGTGTATGGGGGGTGTAGTCACAGAGGGGTCAGAGCACCCATGCTGACCCCTGACCACTGCTGGCTATGATAGAAAGGTGTCAGGACACAGGACATGGCAGCTCGCTGTGTATGGGGGTGTAGTCACAGAGGGGTCAGAGCACCCATGCTGACCCCTGACCACTGCTGGCTATGATAGAAAAGTGTCAGGACACACAGGACATGGCAGCTCGCTGTGTATGGGGGGTGTAGTCACAGAGGGGTCAGAGCACCCATGCTGACCCCTGACCACTGCTGGCTATGATAGAAAGGTGTCAGGACACACAGGACATGGCAGCTCTCTGTGTATGGGGGGTGTAGTCACAGAGGGGTCAGTGCGCCCATGCTGACCCCTGACCACTGCTGGCTATGATAGAAAGGTGTCAGAACACACAGGACATGGCAGCTCGCTCTGTATGGGGGGTGTAGTCAAAGAGGGGTCAGAGCACCCATGCTGACCCCTGACCACTGCTGGCTATGATAGAAAGGTGCCAAGACACAGGACATGGCAGCTCGCTGTGTATGGGGGGTGTAGTCACAGAGGGGTCAGAGCACCCATGCTGACCCCTGACCACTGCTGGCTATGATAGAAAGGTGTCAGGACACACAGGACATGGCAGCTCGCTTTGTATGTGGGGTGTAGTCACAGAGGGGTCAGAGCGCCCATGCTGACCCCTGACCACTGCTGGCTATGATAGAAAGGTGTCAGGACACAGGACATGGCAGCTCGCTGTGTATGGGGGGTGTAGTCACATAGGGGTCAGAGCGCCCTTGCTGACCCCTGACCACTGCTGGCTATGATAGAAAGGTGTCAGGTCACACAGGACATGGCAGCTCGCTGTGTATGGGGGGGGATGTAGTCACAGAGGGGTCAGAGCGCCCATGCTGACCCCTGACCACTGCTGGCTATGATAGAAAGGTGTCAGGACACACAGGACATGGAAGCTCGCTGTGTATGGGGGGTGTAGTCACAGAGGGGTCAGAGCGCCCATGCTGACCCCTGTCCACTGCTGGCTATGATAGAAAGGTGTCAGGACACAGGACATGGCAGCTCGCTGTGTATGGGGGGTGTAGTCACAGAGGGGTCAGAGCACCCATGCTGACCCCTGACCACTGCTGGCTATGATAGAAAGGTGTCAGGACACACAGGACATGGCAGCTTGCTGTGTATGGGGGATGTAGTCACAGAGGGGTCAGAGCGCCCATGCTGACCCCTGACCACTGCTGGCTATGATAGAAAGGTGTCAGGACACACAGGACATGGCAGCTCGCTGTGTATGGGGGGTGTAGTCACAGAGGGGTCAGAGCACCCATGCTGACCCCTGACCACTGCTGGCTATGATAGAAAGGTGTCAGGACACAGGACATGGCAGCTCGCTGTGTATGGGGGTGTAGTCACAGAGGGGTCAGAGCACCCATGCTGACCCCTGACCACTGCTGGCTATGATAGAAAGGTGTCAGGACACACAGGACATGGCAGCTCGCTGTGTATGGGGGGTGTAGTCACAGAGGGGTCAGAGCACCCATGCTGACCCCTGATCACTGCTGGCTATGATAGAAAGGTGTCAGGACACACAGGACATGGCAGCTCGCTGTGTATGGGGGATGTAGTCACAGAGAGGTCAGAGCACCCATGCTGACCCCTGACCACTGCTGGCTATGATAGAAAGGTGTCAGGACACACAGGACATGGCAGCTCGCTGTGTATGGGGGGTGTAGTCACAGAGGGGTCAGAGCGCCCATGCTGACCCCTGACCACTGCTGGCTATGATAGAAAGGTGTCAGAACACACAGGACATGGCAGCTCGCTCTGTATGGGGGGTGTAGTCACAGAGGGGTCAGAGCACCCATGCTGACCCCTGACCACTGCTGGCTATGATAGAAAGGTGCCAAGACACAGGACATGGCAGCTCGCTTTGTATGTGGGGTGTAGTCACAGAGGGGTCAGAGCGCCCATGCTGACCCCTGACCACTGCTGGCTATGATAGAAAGGTGTCAGGACACAGGACATGGCAGCTCGCTGTGTATGGGGGGTGTAGTCACAGAGGGGTCAGAGCGCCCTTGCTGACCCCTGACCACTGCTGGCTATGATAGAAAGGTGTCAGGTCACACAGGACATGGCAGCTCGCTGTGTATGGGGGGGGATGTAGTCACAGAGGGGTCAGAGCGCCCATGCTGACCCCTGACCACTGCTGGCTATGATAGAAAGGTGTCAGGACACACAGGACATGGAAGCTCGCTTTGTATGTGGGGTGTAGTCACAGAGGGGTCAGAGCACCCATGCTGACCCCTGTCCACTGCTGGCTATGATAGAAAGGTGTCAGGACACAGGACATGGCAGCTCGCTGTGTATGGGGGGTGTAGTCACAGAGGGGTCAGAGCGCCCATGCTGACCCCTGACCACTGCTGGCTATGATAGAAAGGTGTCAGGACACAGGACATGGCAGCTCGCTCGTCCATAGGTGACTATGCAGTTCAGTCCTGTACTCTGGCCTCTGAACTCTCCTGGAACGATGCAGCCCTGATTGCAACCTTTAAAAAGGGACAAGTTAAAGATGCACTGCCTGCACAAGATCTGCTGTCTACTCTGGCCACTGCAATTGATATTCGTTTTAGAGAGCACAATGAAGAGCTACGTCCAGGTTCGACGTTTTCCTCGCTTGGCCCCTGCCTTCCAAAAGCTGCTTCAGCCTCCAGCAATGCCTGCTGCAGAGGAACCTACGCAGGTGGACAGAGCCCGACTTTCTCCCCAGGAACACTCCAGACAACATCAGGAGGACCTCTGTCTATAGTCCGGAAGATTTAATTAGTACTTGTTCCGTTCATCCCCTGCGTCCGGGCAACTCCAGCACCTAGGGTTCTTGGGAGAAGCGTCCCTAGGTGAGAGCAAAGCTTCTCCACATCTGAACGCTCCCGTGCTCCTCTGCATTGGCAGTGGTAGCCAGTTTCAAGTGTGCGGGTCTGCAGGAAACTTTGTGGATGCTGCTCTGGTCTCTCAGCTTCATATCCCAGTGATTTGTCTTGAGAAGCCGCTGGTCATCTCCTCAGTCAGTGGCCAGATTCTCTCTCCGACCCAGCCTGGTACCGCACTGAGCCTATTTCCCTGCAAGTTGGAGCTCTTCATAAAGAGAGATTGTCCTTCTATGTGCTGCCACGTTCCACCTCGTCCCTCCTGCTTGGCCTTCAGTGGTTACAGCTGCACGCAACAGTCCTTAACTGGAAGACAGGGAAGATTCTACGTTGGGGACCTGATTGCCCGTCTCGTTGCATGACGGTGCCTCTTCCAGTAACTGTCTCTGCCTCCTCCATAGTTCCAATATCTCTAGAGGTCCTTCCAACTTGTCATCAGGACTTTTCTGACGTTTTCTCCAAGAAACAAGCAGAGACTTTATCTCTGCACCGCCCCTACGACTGCCCTGTTGATCTGCTGCCGGGTGCTTCTCCTCCCCGGGGTATCCTCTCTCACCTGAGACTGCAGCCATGTCGGAGTATATCCAGCAGAATCTGCAGAGGGGGTTTATACGTAAATCCTCTCCGGCTGGTGCAGGCTTCTTCTTCATGACCAAAAAGGATGGGTCACTTCATCCATGCGTTGATTATCGTGGTCTTATTAAAGTCACGGTTAAGAACCGCTATCCGTTGCCTTTGATTACAGAGCTCTTTGATCACCTGCATGGCTCCAAGGTTTCTCCAAGCTGGACCTACAACCTCATCTGGATACACAGGGGTGGGGATTGGAAGACTGTCTTTAACAATCGCGATGGACATTTCGAGTATTTGGTAATGCCGCTCGGGCTGTGCAATGCACCAGCCGTGTTTCAAGAATTCGTCAACTACATCTTTAGGAATCTGCTATATACCTGTGTCATGGTCTATCTTGACAACATTCTGGTGTTCTCCCTGGATCTGGAGTCCCACCAGTCCCACGGATGGCAAGTTCTTACGCCAAACCCCCAAAATGTCAATTTCACCAGCAGAGCCTTCCTTTCCTCGGCTATATTATCTCCGACAGTGGCCTCCAGGTGGATCCTGCCAAGCGGTCTGCGGTTCTTCAATGGCCGCGTCCGGTAAATCTACGTGCTATACAGAGATTCCTGGGTTTTGCCAACTATTACAGGGAGTACTCGGCACTTCTCCACTCTCGCGTCACTCATTGTGGCACTCACCAAGAAGAGCGCACCACTTTGGTCTCCGAAGGCTGAAGAAGCTTTCTCAGGGTTGAAATCTGCCTATGCCTCAGCTCCAGTTCTCACTAGGCCTGATACAGAGAAGCCCTTTCATCTGGAAGTTGATGCGTCCTCTGTAAGAGCAGGGGCGGTGCTCACCCAGATAGGGCTCAAAGGCCAAACTATCACTTGTGGCTTTTTCTCTAAGACTTTTTCCTCCGCAGAGAGGAATTATTCCATAGGAGATAGAGAACTTCTGGCCTGCTGGTCGTTCTTTTCACGTTTCAAACTTCTGATACACTTCCGTCCTGCTGAGAAGAAGATCAAGGCTGATGCCCTTTCCCGCGCCTCTGATGTCGTTGGAGAGGAACCAGCTCCTCGGCATATTATTTCTCCTGAACAACTGGTTGTTGCTGCTCTGCTGGATCTTCGTCAGCTCTCTCCCGGCAAGACTTATGTCTAACCTGCACTTCGAAAGATTATATTGACTTGGGGACGTTGTTAGCGTGTGGCTGGGCACCCTGGGGTGCAACGCTCTGGAGCCCTCATTTCCCATTTCTATTGGCTGCCTGACCTGGTCAAAAATGTTTGGATTTTCAGGGGTTCCTGCACTTCCTGTGCCCGTAATAAGCCATCTCGCCTTAAACTGGCTGGTCTGCTACTGCTGTTACCGATACCCAGAGTTCCATGGTCACACGTGGCAATGGACTTCACCACAGACCTTCCGCTGGCAATAACGTCATCTGGGTGATGACTGACCGCTTTTCCAAGATGTCCCATTTTGTTCCTCTTCCAGGTCCTCAGTCTGCTCCTCGCCTTGCCCGTTTGTTCTTCCATCACATGTCCCGGCTTCATGGACTTCCTCAGCACATCGTTTCTGATCGAAGGGTTCAGTTTGTTTCTAAGTTCTGGCGGTCCTTGTGTAACCTGCTGCAAGTGAATCTGAACTTCTCTTCCGCTTATCACCCTCAGTCAAATGGTCAAGTGGAAAGGGTACAAACCATGACTAAGTCCAGCAGGACGAAACGCATGATGTGTGGATTTTTATGTGGATGAAATAAAGCTACTATATTCGCTATTCGTCCTATGGAAGTTCCTGTGGTAGAAGGGTTGGTGCAGGACCTCAAATCAATCTGGGAACAGACCCGTCAGTCTCTGCTACGGATCTCTGCCCGCAAGAGTCAAGTCCCAGGCTTATAAGAAACGTAGGTCTCACCAGTCTCCGGGTGACAAGGTGTGGCTATCTTCCAGATATGTTCGGATGAAAATCCCTAGCTACAAGCCTGGACAGAGTTTTCATCCGAGGTGGTGAAGCGCAGGAAGCAGTATTGGTGCAATTATAACTGTATGTGCCCGATCACATGTGGAGACCAAACATGTCTCTACTACTATTAGACGTTCTGCATATTTCTCTAGCCCAGCGTCCTAGGGCAGACTGAGACCCAAGTAACTGCTTACACCACTCATTTTCCATTATGGGGTAGTTTCTTCTTGGGGAGGTCCCTTAGAGGTTTGCCAGACTGGACTAATACTTGGTCTTACCCATGAAGAACAAAAGCTTTTCTTAGTCCTAGGGGTCCTCCTCCTTCTACATTACTCTGTCCTCCTCCTTCTACATTACTCTGTCCTCCTCCTTCTACATTACTCTGTCCTCCTCCTTCTACATTACTCTGTCCTCCTTCTTCTACATTACTCTGTCCTCCTCCTCCTACATTACTTTGTCCTCCTCCTCCTTCTACATTACTCTGTCCTCCTCCTTCTACATTACTCTGTCCTCCTTCTTCTACATTACTCTGTCCTCCTCCTTCTACATTACTCTGTCCTCCTCCTTCTACATTACTTTGTCCTCCTCCTCCTTCTACATTACTCTGTCCTCCTCCTTCTACATTACTCTGTCCTCCTTCTTCTACATTACTCTGTCCTCTTCCTCCTTCTACATTACTCTGCCATCCTCCTCCTTCTACATTACTCTGTCCTCCTCCTCCTTCTACATTACTCTGTCCTCCTCCTTCTACATTACTCTGTTCTCCTCCTTCTACATTACTCTGTCCTCCTCCTCCTTCTACATTACTCTGTCCAACTCCTTCTTCTACATTACTCTGTCCTCCTCCTCCTTCTACATTACTCTGTCCTCCTCCTCCTTCTACATTACTCTGTCCTCCTTCTACATTACTCTGTCCTCCTTCTACATTACTCTGTCCTCCTCCTCCTTCTACATTACTCTGTCCTCCTCCTCCTTCTACATTACTCTGTCCTCCTCCTTCTACATTACTTTGTCCTCCTCCTCCTTCTACATTACTCTGTCCTCCTCCTTCTACATTACTCTGTCCTCCTTCTTCTACATTACTCTGTCCTCCTCCTTCTACATTACTCTGTCCTCCTTCTTCTACATTACTCTGTCCTCCTCCTCCTTCTACATTACTCTGTCCTCCTCCTTCTACATTACTCTGTTCTCCTCCTTCTACATTACTCTGTCCTCCTCCTCCTTCTACATTACTCTGTCCAACTCCTTCTTCTACATTACTCTGTCCTCCTCCTCCTTCTACATTACTCTGTCCTCCTCCTCCTTCTACATTACTCTGTCCTCCTTCTACATTACTCTGTCCTCCTTCTACATTACTCTGTCCTCCTCCTCCTTCTACATTACTCTGTCCTCCTCCTCCTTCTACATTACTCTGTCCTCCTTCTACATTACTCTGTCCTCCTTCTACATTACTCTGTCCTCCTTCTACATTACTCTGTCCTCCTCCTCCTTCTACATTACTCTGTCCTCCTCCTCCATCTACATTACTCTGTCCTCCTCCTCCTTCTACATTACTCTGTCCTCCTCCTTCTACATTACTCTGTCCTCCTCCTCCTTCTACATTACTCTGTCCTCCTCCTCCTTCTACATTACTCTGTCCTCCTCCTCCTTCTACATTACTCTGTCCTCCTCATTCTGCATTACTCTGTCCTCCTCCTCCTTCTACATAACTATGTCCTCCTCCTCCTTCTACATTACTCTGTCCTCCTCCTCCTTCTGCATTACTCTGTCCTCCTCCTCCTTCTACATAACTATGTCCTCTTCCTCCTTCTACATTACTCTGTCCTCCTCCTCCTTCTACATTACTCTGTCCTCCTCTTTCTTCTACATTACTCTGTCCTCCTCCTCCTTCTACATTACTCTGTCCTCCTCCTTCTACATTACTCTGTCCTCCTCCTCCTTCTACATTATTCTGTCCTCCTCCTCCTTCTACATTACTCTGTCCTCCTCTTTCTTCTACATTACTCTGTCCTCCTCCTCCTTCTACATTACTCTGTCCTCCTCCTTCTACATTACTCTGTCCTCCTCCTCCTTCTACATTATTCTGTCCTCCTCCTCCTTCTACATTACTCTGTCCTCCTCCTCCTTCTACATTACTCTGTCCTCCTCCTTCTACATTACTCTGTCCTCCTCCTTCTTCTACTACATTACTCTGTCCTCCTCCTTCTACATTACTCTGTCCTCCTCCTCCTTCTACATTACTCTGTCCTCCTCCTCCTTCTACATAACTATGTCCTCCTCCTCCTTCTACATTACTCTGTCCTCCTCCTTCTACATTACTCTGTCCTCCTCCTCCTTCTACATTACTCTGTCCTCCTCCTCCTTCTACATTACTCTGTCCTCCTCCTCCTTCTACATTACTCTGTCCTCCTCCTTCTGCATTACTCTGTCCTCCTCCTCCTTCTACATAACTATGTCCTCCTCCTCCTTCTACATTACTCTGTCCTCCTCCTCCTTCTGCATTACTCTGTCCTCCTCCTCCTTCTACATAACTATGTCCTCTTCCTCCTTCTACATTACTCTGTCCTCCTCCTCCTTCTACATTACTCTGTCCTCCTCTTCCTTCTACATTACTCTGTCCTCCTCCTCCTTCTACATTACTCTGTCCTCCTCCTCCTTCTACATTACTCTGTCCTCCTACTCCTTCTACATTACTCTGTCCTCCTCCTCCTTCTACATTACTCTGTCCTCCTCCTCCTTCTACATTACTCTGTCCTCTTCCTCCTTCTACATTACTCTGTCCTCCTCCTCCTTCTACATTACTCTGTCCTCCTCTTCCTTCTACATTACTCTGTCCTCCTCCTCCTTCTACATTACTCTGTCCTCCTCCTCCTTCTACATTACTCTGTCCTCCTCCTCCTTCTACATTACTCTGTCCTCCTCCTCCTTCTACATTACTCTGTCCTCCTCCTCCTTCTACATAACTATGTCCTCCTCCTCCTTCTACATTACTCTGTCCTCCTCCTTCTACATTACTCTGTCCTCCTCCTCCTTCTACATTACTCTGTCCTCCTCCTCCTTCTACATTACTCTGTCCTCCTCCTCCTTCTACATTACTCTGTCCTCCTCCTTCTGCATTACTCTGTCCTCCTCCTCCTTCTACATAACTATGTCCTCCTCCTCCTTCTACATTACTCTGTCCTCCTCCTCCTTCTGCATTACTCTGTCCTCCTCCTCATTCTACATAACAATGTCCTCTTCCTCCTTCTACATTACTCTGTTCTCCTCCTCCTTCTACATTACTCTGTCCTCCTCCTCCTTCTACATTACTCTGTCCTCCTCCTCCTTCTACATTACTCTGTCCTCCTCCTCCTTCTACATTACTCTGTCCTCCTCCGCCTTCTACATTACTCTGTTCTCCTCCTTCTACATTACTCTGCCATCCTCCTCCTTCTACATTACTCTGTCCTCCTCCTCCTTCTACATTACTCTGTTCTCCTCCTTCTACATTACTCTGCCATCCTCCTCCTTCTACATTACTCTGTCCTCCTCCTCCTTCTACATTACTCTGTTCTCCTCCTTCTACATTACTCTGCCATCCTCCTCCTTCTACATTGCTCTGTCCTCCTCCTCCTTCTACATTACTCTGTTCTCCTCCTTCTACATTACTCTGTCCTCCTCCTTCTACATTACTCTGTCCTCCTCCTCCTTCTACATTACTCTGTTCTCCTCCTTCTACATTACTCTGTCCTCCTCCTCCTTCTACATTACTCTGTCCTCCTCCTCCTTCTACATTACTCTGTCCTCCTCCTTCTACATTACTCTGTCCTCCTCCTCCTTCTACATTACTCTGTCCTCCTCCTCCTTCTACATTACTCTGTCCTCCTCCTCCTTCTACATTACTCTGTCCTCCTCCTCCTTCTACATTACTCTGTCCTCCTCCTCCTTCTGCATTACTCTGTCCTCCTCCTCCTTCTGCATTACTCTGTCCTCCTCCTCCTTCTACATAACTATGTCCTCCTCCTCCTTCTACATTACTCTGTCCTCCTCCTTCTACATTACTCTGTCCTCCTCCTCCTTCTACATTACTCTGTCCTCCTCCTTCTACATTACTCTGTCCTCCTCCTCCTTCTACATTACTCTGTCCTCCTCCTTCTGCATTACTCTGTCCTCCTCCTCCTTCTACATAACTATGTCCTCCTCCTCCTTCTACATTACTCTGTCCTCCTCCTCCTTCTACATTACTCTGTCCTCCTCCTTCTTCTACATTACTCTGTCATCCTCCTTCTACATTACTCTGTCCTTCTCCTCCTTCTACATTACTCTGTCCTCCTCCTTCTGCATTACTCTGTCCTCCTCCTCCTTCTACATAACTATGTCCTCCTCCTCCTTCTACATTACTCTGTCCTCCTCCTCCTTCTACATTACTCTGTCCTCCTCCTTCTACATTACTCTGTCCTCCTCTTCCTTCTACATTACTCTGTCCTCCTCCTTCTACATTACTCTGTCCTCCTCCTCCTTCTACATTACTCTGTCCTCCTCCTTCTGCATTACTCTGTCCTCCTCCTCCTTCTGCATTACTCTGTCCTCCTCCTCCTTCTACATTACTCTGTCCTCCTCCTCCTTCTACATTACTCTGTCCTCCTCCTCCTTCTACATTACTCTGTCCTCCTCCTCCTTCTACATTACTCTGTCCTCCTCCTCCTTCTACATTACTCTGTCCTCCTCCTCCTTCTACATTACTCTGTCCTCCTCCTCCTTCTACATTACTCTGTCCTCCTCCTTCTACATTACTCTGTCCTCCTCCTTCTACATTACTCTGTCCTCCTCCTTCTTCTACTACATTACTCTGTCCTCCTCCTTCTACATTACTCTGTCCTCCTCCTCCTTCTACATTACTCTGTCCTCCTCCTTCTACATTACTCTGTCCTCCTCTTACTTCTGCATTACTCTGTCCTCCCCCTTCTACATTACTCTGTTCTCCTCCTTCTACATTACTCTGTTCTCCTCCTTCTACATTACTCTGTTCTCCTCCTTCTACATTACTCTGTCCTCCTCCTTCTACATTACTCTGTCCTCCTCCTCCTTCTACATTACTCTGTCCTCCTCCTCCTTCTACATTACTCTGTCCTCCTCCTCCTTCTACATTACTCTGTCCTCCTCCTCCTTCTACATTACTCTGCCCTCCTCCTTCTACATTACTCTGTCCTCCTCCTTCTACATTACTCTGTCCTCCTCCTTCTTCTACTTCATTACTCTGTCCTCCTCCTTCTACATTACTTTGTCCTCCTCCTCCTTCTACATTACTCTGTCCTCCTCCTTCTACATTACTCAGTCCTCCTCCTTCTACATTACTCTGTCCTCCTCCTCTTACTTCTGCATTACTCTGTCCTCCCCCTTCTACATTACTCTGTCCTCCTACTTCTGCATTACTCTGTCCTCCTCCTTCTACATTACTCTATCCTCCTCTTTCTACATTACTCTGTCCTCCTCCTTCTTCTACTTCATTACTCTGTCCTCCTCCTTCTACATTACTTTGTCCTCCTCCTCCTTCTACATTACTCTGTCCTCCTCCTTCTACATTACTCAGTCCTCCTCCTTCTACATTACTCTGTCCTCCTCCTCTTACTTCTGCATTACTCTGTCCTCCCCCTTCTACATTACTCTGTCCTCCTACTTCTGCATTACTCTGTCCTCCTCCTTCTACATTACTCTGTCCTCCTACTTCTGCATTACTCTGTTCTCCTCCTTCTACATTACTCTGTCCTCCTCCTACTTCTACATTACTCTGTCCTCCTCCTTCTGCATTACTCTGTCCTCCTCCTCCTTCTACATTACTCTGTCCTCCTCCTCCTTCTGCATTACTCTGTCCTCCTCCTCCTTCTACATTACTCTGTCCTCCTCCTCCTTCTACATTACTCTGTCCTCCTCCTTCTACATTACTCTGTACTCCTCCTCCTTCTGCATTACTCTGTCCTCCTCCTCCTTCTACATAACTATGTCCTCCTCCTCCTTCTACATTACTATGTCCTCCTCCTCCTTCTACAATACTCTGTCCTCCTCCTTCTACATTACTCTGTCCTCCTCCTTCTACATTACTCTGTCCTCTTCCTCCTTCTACATTACTCCGTCCTCCGCCTCCTTCTACATTACTTTGTCCTCCTCCTACTTCTACATTACTCTGTCCTCCTCCTTCTTCTACATTACTCTGTCCTCCTCCTTCTTCTACATTACTCTGTCCTCCTCCTTCTTCTACATTACTCTGTCCTCCTCCTCCTTCAACATTGCTCTGTCCTCCTCCTTCTACATTACTCTGTCCTCCTCCTTCTACATTACTCTGTCCTCCTCCTTCTACATTACTCTGTCCTCCTCCTTCTACATTACTTTGTCCTCCTCCTCCTTCTACATTACTCTGTCCTCCTCCTTCTAAATTGCTCTGTCCTTCTCCTCCTTCTACATTACTCTGTCCTCCTCCTTCTACATTACTCTTTCCTCCTCCTCCTTCTACATTACTCTGTCCTCCTCCTTCTACATTACTCTGTCCTCCTCCTTCTACATTACTCTGTCCTCCTCCTTCTACATTACTCTGTCCTCCTACTTCTGCATTACTCTGTCCTCCTCCTTCTACATTACTCTATCCTCCTCTTTCTACATTACTCTGTTCTCCTCCTTCTACATTACTCTGTCCTCCTCCTACTTCTACATTACTCTGTCCTCCTCCTTCTGCATTACTCTGTCCTCCTCCTCCTTCTACATTACTCTGTCCTCCTCCTCCTTCTGCATTACTCTGTCCTCCTCCTCCTTCTACATTACTCTGTCCTCCTCCTCCTTCTACATTACTCTGTCCTCCTCCTCCTTCTACATTACTCTGTACTCCTCCTCCTTCTGCATTACTCTGTCCTCCTCCTCCTTCTACATAACTATGTCCTCCTCCTCCTTCTACATTACTCTGTTCTCCTCCTCCTTCTACAATACTCTGTCCTCCTCCTTCTACATTACTCTGTCCTCCTCCTTCTACATTACTCTGTCCTCTTCCTCCTTCTACATTACTCCGTCCTCCGCCTCCTTCTACATTACTTTGTCCTCCTCCTCCTTCTACATTACTCTGTCCTCCTCCTTCTTCTACATTACTCTGTCCTCCTCCTTCTTCTACATTACTCTGTCCTCCTCCTTCTTCTACATTACTCTGTCCTCCTCCTCCTTCAACATTGCTCTGTCCTCCTCCTTCTACATTACTCTGTCCTCCTCCTTCTACATTACTCTGTCCTCCTCCTTCTACATTACTCTGTCCTCCTCCTTCTACATTACTTTGTCCTCCTCCTCCTTCTACATTACTCTGTCCTCCTCCTTCTAAATTGCTCTGTCCTTCTCCTCCTTCTACATTACTCTGTCCTCCTCCTTCTACATTACTCTTTCCTCCTCCTCCTTCTACATTACTCTGTCCTCCTCCTTCTACATTACTCTGTCCTCCTCCTTCTACATTACTCTGTCCTCCTCCTTCTACATTACTCTGTCCTCCTCCTTCTACATTACTCTGTCCTCCTCCTCCTTCAACATTGCTCTGTCCTCCTCCTCCTTCTACATTGCTCTGTCCTCCTCCTTCTACATTACTCTGTCCTCCTCCTTCTACATTACTCTGTCCTCCTCCTTCTACATTACTCTGTCCTCCTCCTCCTTCAACATTGCTCTGTCCTCCTCCTCCTTCTACATTACTCTGTCCTCCTCCTCCTTCTGCATTACTCTTCCTCCTACTTCTTCTACATTACTCTGTCCTCCTCCTCCATTTACATTACTCTGTTCTCCTCCTTCTACATTACTCTGTCCTCCTCCTTCTACATTACTCTGTCCTCCTCCTCCTTCTACATTACTCTGTCCTTCTCCTTCTACATTACTCTGTCCTCCTCCTCCTTCTTCTACATTACTCTGTCCTCCTCCTTCTACATTACTCTGTCCTCCTCCTTCTACATTACTCTGTCCTCCTCCTTCTTCTACATTACTCTGTCCTCCTCCTCCTTCTACATTACTCTGTCCTCCTCCTCCTTCTACATTACTCTGTTCTCCTCATTCTACATTACTCTGTCCTCCTCCTTCTACATTACTCTGTCCTCCTCCTTCTTCTACATTACTCTGTCCTCCTCCTTCTACATTACTCTGTCCTCCTCCTCCTTCTACATTACTCTGTCCTCCTCCTTCTACATTACTCAGTCCTCCTCCTTCTACATTACTCATTCCTCCTCCTCCTTCTACATTACTCTGTCCTCCTCCTTCTGCCTTACTCTGTCCTCCTCCTCCTTCTACATTACTCTGTCCTCCTCCTCCTTCTACATTACTCTGTCCTCCTCCTTCTTCATTACTCTGTCCTCCTCCTCCTTCTACATTACTCTGTCCTCCTCCTTCTACATTACTCTGTCCTCCTCCTCCTTCTACATTACTCTGTCCTCCTCCTTCTACATCACTCAGTCCTCCTCCTTCTACATTACTCTGTCCTCCTCCTCCTTCTACATTACTCTGTCCTCCTCCTTCTACATTACTCTGTCCTCCTCCTCCTTCTACATTACTCTGTCCTCCTCCTCCTTCTACATTACTCTGTCCTCCTCCTCCTTCTACATTACTCTGTCCTCCTCCTCCTTCTACATTACTCTGTCCTCCTCCTCCTTCTACATTACTCTGTCCTCCTCCTCCTTCTACATTACTCAGTCCTCCTCCTTCTACATTACTCTGTCCTCCTCCTCCTTCTACATTACTCTGTCCTCCTCCTCCTTCTACATTACTCTGTCCTCTTCCTCCTTCTACACTGCTCTGTCCTCCTCCTTCTTCTACATTACTCTGTCCTCCTCCTCCTTCTACATTACTCTGTCCTCCTCCTCCTTCTACATTGCTCTGTCCTCCTCCTTCTTCTACATTACTCTGTCCTCCTCCTCCTTCAACATTACTCTGTCCTCTTCCTCCTTCTACATTGCTCTGTCCTCCTCCTTTTTCTACATTACTCTGTCCTCCTCCTCCTTCTACATTACTCTGTCCTCCTCCTCCTTCTACATTACTCTCTTGTCTTTAGTTGACTGTAATATTGGCTTTGCTCTTCATCTCCTCATTGATTGTAAGCTCTGGTGTCCCAGGGCCGAGTAGATGTTGCTCAGGAACAATGGATATAACGCGCGCCCCCCCCCCCCCTCCTCCTCTATTCTCTTATCAGGATGGACACAGCTCATTAATCTTTAGAGGGGCAGCGAGCCGTGGCCGTGGCTCTCCCCCTCCCAGATATCCAGCGCACTCTGATTACTGAGCTCACCCTAATAATGACCCTATTATCTGCCGCCCCACAATAGATAATTAACTTCACCAGACCCCTGACAGAATGATGGGAGTCACTAAGATTATCCCTTATTCTATGGGGTCGCTGTGATCCCTCCTATTCTATGGGGTCGCTGTGATCCCTCCTATTCTATGGGGTCGCTGTGATCCCTCCTATTCTATGGGGTCGCTGCGATCCCTCTTATTCTATGGGGTCGCTGTGATCCCTCTTATTCTATGGGGTCGCTGTGATCCCTCCTATTCTATGGGGTCGCTGCGATCCCTCTTATTCTATGGGGTCGCTGTGATCCCTCTTATTCTATGGGGTCGCTGTGATCCCTCTTATTCTATGGGGTCGCTGTGATCCCTCTTATTCTATGGGGTCGCTGTGATCCCTCTTATTCTATGGGGTCGCTGTGATCCCTCTTATTCTATGGGGACGCTGTGATCCCTCTTATTCTATGGGGTCGCTGCGATCCCTCTTATTCTATGGGGTCGCTGTGATCCCTCTTATTCTATGGGGACGCTGTGATCCCTCTTATTCTATGGGGTCGCTGTGATCCCTCTTATTCTATGGGGTCGCTGTGATCCCTCTTATTCTATGGGGACGCTGTGATCCCTCTAATTCTATGGGGTCGCTGTGATCCCTCTAATTCTATGGGATCGCTGTGATCCCTCTAATTCTATGGGGTCGCTGTGATCCCTCTTATTCTATGGGGTCGCTGTGATCCCTCTTATTCTATGGGGTCGCTGTAATCCCTCTTATTCTGTGGGGTCGCTGTGATCCCTCTTATTCTATGGGGTCGCTGTGATCCCTCTAATTCTATGGGGTCGCTGTGATCCCTCTTATTCTATGGGGTCGCTGTGATCCCTCTAATTCTATGGGGTCGCTGTGATCCCTCTTATTCCATGGGGTCGCTGTGATCCCTCTAATTCTATGGGGTCGCTGTGATCCCTCTTATTCCATGGGGTCGCTGTGATCCCTCTAATTCTATGGGGTCGCTGTGATCCCTCTAATTCTGTGGGGTCGCTGTGATCCCTCTTATTCTGTGGGGTCGCTGTGATCCCTCCAATTCTATGGGGTCCCTGCGATCCCTCTTATTCTGTGGGGTCCCTGCGATCCCTCTTATTCTATGGGGTCGCTGCGATCCCTCTAATTCTATGGGGTCGCTGCGATCCCTCTAATTCTATGGGGTCGCTGCGATCCCTCTTATACTATGGGGTCGCTGTGATCCCTCTAATTCTATGGGGTCGCTGCGATCCCTCCTATTCTATGGGGTCGCTGCGATCCCTCTAATTCTATGGGGTCGCTGTAATCCCTCTTATTCTATGGGGTCGCTGTGATCCCTCTTATTCTATGGGGTCGCTGTGATCCCTCTTATTCTATGGGGTCGCTGCGATCCCTCTTATTCTATGGGGTCGCTGTGATCCCTCTTATTCTATGGGGTCGCTGTAATCCCTCTTATTCTATGGGGTCGCTGTGATCCCTCTTATTCTATGGGGTCGCTGTGATGCCTTTTAGGGTTCCTTGGTGGGGGGGCTGTTATGGGGCTGCCTGTATATATTGTGTTCAGGGGTTGGGGTTATAGGGTAATCCTTTATATATAGGGGTTGTGGTTATAGGGTTCCCTTTATATATAGGGGTGGGGGTTATAGGGTTATCCTTTATATATAGGGATTTTAGGGATCTCTTCTTTGTATCTGGCGTTTGGGGTGAGGGGCTCGGCATTGGGGATGTGACGCGCGTTGCAGTGTAATCTAAGTGATATGAGCTGTGGGGAGATTGATGTCAGGTACGTGCTGTGATGGCTCGGACGATATCAGTGTAGGGTGCAGGGGTGTATGCTGTAAATGGGGTGCAGGGGATATATACTCTATATGGGGTGCAGGGAATATATACTGTATATGGGGTGCAGGGGGTGTATGCTGTATATTGTGTGCAGGGGATATATAATGTATATGGGGTGCAGGGGATGTATACTGTATATGGGGTGCAGGGGGTGTATGCTGTATATTGTGTGCAGGGGATATATACTGTATATGGGGTGCAGAGGATGTATACTGTATATGGGGTGCAGGGGATATATACTGTGTATGGGGTGCAGGGGATGTATACTGTATATGGGGTGCAGGGGGTGTATGCTGTATATTGTGTGCAGGGGATATATACTGTATATGGGGTGCAGGGGATGTATACTGTATATGGGGTGCAGGGGATATATACTGTGTATGGGGTGCAGGGGATGTATACTGTATATGGGGTGCAGGGGATATATACTGTGTATGGGGTGCAGGGGGTATATACTGTATATGAGGTGGTAATATTTTGGGGGTCACTGACCTCTTGATTTTCAGAGCGCCCCCTCCCTGGTTGGGCTCCACTAGTCTCCGGGTCTCGGCGTCTCCCCCAGCCTCCATTGTTTGTGGTGTGGGCTCCAGTTTGGGATTACACTCCCATATCTCTGCGTGTAACGTCTATATGCACAGAGACGCAGATGCAGAATAATGCGATGCTCTGCAGAATACAATTTAGTGCAATAATCTGCAGAGTACGGTCCAAAGCTGCGTCAGATTTGAAATCCTTTCCAGCGAGATAAACAGCAGACCAGGATCCGAGCCGTAATATTAAAATTAGGGTGATGGTCTGCAAGATAAATCCAGTGCAAGGTGCAGGGTATACAGTGTGGTGCAATAATCTGCAGAAGTGTCAGGTAGCAAAAGATTTAGGAGAAAAATCTGCAAAGTACTGACTAGAGAAGTTCAAGATGAGAAGGTTTGGAGCGATAATCTGCATAGGTCTGGGTGCAAAGTTCAGAGCGATGATCTGCAGGCAGGTCCAGGCGCAGTGCAGAGAGTGAAGTGTCACCCTGCAGCCGAGACACAGCGATGTGTGAGCGATCGGAGGAGAGATCGCAGCCCAAATGAGACGAGTCAGGGACAGAGAGTGGGGCGACTCCCCCTACTGGGCACAACACATCAGCACTGCTACATCTGAGCCTCCACATGAAGGATCGAGAAAACCATAAACCCAAGAAGTGCAGCACACCAAATGCACTGACACTAAGACTGGACCTGGAGGAGGCTGTGGATGTTGTGTATCTAGACTGGACCTGGAGGAGGCTGTGGATGTTGTGTATCTAGACTGGACCTGGAGGAGGCTGTGGATGTTGTGTATCTAGACTGGACCTGGAGGAGGCTGTGGTTGCTGTGTATCTAGGCTGGACGTGGAGGAGGCTGTGGATGGTGTGTATCTAGACTGGACCTGTAGGAGGCTGTGGATGTGGTGTATCTAGGCTGGACGTGGAGGAGGCTGTGGATGTTGTGTATCTAGACTGGACCTGTAGGAGGCTGTGGATGTTGTGTATCTAGACTGGACCTGTAGGAGGCTGTGGATGTGGTGTATCTAGACTGGACCTGGAGGAGACTGTGGATGTTGTGTATCTAGACTGGACCTGGAGGAGGCTGTGGATGTTGTGTATCTAGACTGGACCTGGAGGAGGCTGTGGATGTTGTGTATCTAGACTGGACCTGGAGGAGGCTGTGGATGTTGTGTATCTAGGCTGGACGTGGAGGAGGCTGTGGATGTTGTGTATCTAGACTGGACCTGGAGGAGGGTGTGGATGTGGTGTATCTAGACTGGACGTGGAGGAGGCTGTGGATGTTGTGTATCTAGACTGGAGCTGGAGGAGGCTGTGGATGTTGTGTATCTAGACTGGAGCTGGAGGAGGCTGTGGATGTTGTGTATCTAGACTGGACCTGGAGGAGGCTGTGGATGTTGTGTATCTAGACTGGACCTGGAGGAGGCTGTGGATGTGGTGTATCTAGACTGGACCTGGAGGAGGCTGTGGATGTGGTGTATCTAGACTGGACCTGGAGGAGACTGTGGATGTGGTGTATCTAGACTGGACCTGGAGGAGGCTGTGGATGTGGTGTATCTAGACTGGACCTGGAGGAGACTGTGGATGTGGTGTATCTAGACTGGACCTGGAGGAGGTTTTGGATGTGGTGTATCTAGACTGGACGTGGAGGAGGCTGTGGATGTGGTGTATCTAGACTGGACCTGGAGGAGGCTGTGGATGTGGTGTATCTAGACTGGACCTGGAGGAGGCTTTGGATGTCGTGTATCTAGACTGGACCTGGAGGAGGCTTTGGATGTTGTGTATCTAGACTGGACCTGGAGGAGGCTGTGGATGTTGTGTATCTAGACTGGACCTGGAGGAGGCTGTGGATGTTGTGTATCTAGACTGGACCTGGAGGAGGCTGTGGATGTTGTGTATCTAGACTGGACCTGGAGGAGGCTGTGGATGTTGTGTATCTAGACTGGACCTGGAGGAGGCTGTGGATGTTGTGTATCTAGACTGGACCTGGAGGAGGCTGTGGATGTTGTGTATCTAGACTGGACCTGGAGGAGGCTGTGGATGTTGTGTATCTAGACTGGACCTGGAGGAGGCTGTGGATGTTGTGTATCTAGACTGGACCTGGAGGAGGCTGTGGATGTTGTGTATCTAGACTGGACCTGGAGGAGGCTGTGGATGTTGTGTATCTAGACTGGACCTGGAGGAGGCTGTGGATGTTGTGTATCTAGACTGGACCTGGAGGAGGCTGTGGATGTTGTGTATCTAGACTGGACCTGGAGGAGGCTGTGGATGTTGTGTATCTAGACTGGACCTGGAGGAGGCTGTGGATGTTGTGTATCTAGACTGGACCTGGAGGAGGCTGTGGATGTTGTGTATCTAGACTGGACCTGGAGGAGGCTGTGGATGTTGTGTATCTAGACTGGACCTGGAGGAGGCTGTGGATGTTGTGTATCTAGACTGGACCTGGAGGAGGAGGCTGTGGATGTTGTGTATCTAGACTGGACCTGGAGGAGGCTGTGGATGTTGTGTATCTAGACTGGACCTGGAGGAGGCTGTGGATGTGGTGTATCTAGACTGGACCTGGAGGAGGCTGTGGATGTTGTGTATCTAGACTGGACCTGGAGGAGGCTGTGGATGTTGTGTATCTAGACTGGACCTGGAGGAGGCTGTGGATGTTGTGTATCTAGACTGGACCTGGAGGAGGCTGTGGATGTGGTGTATCTAGACTGGACCTGGAGGAGGCTGTGGATGTCGTGTATCTAGACTGGACCTGGAGGAGGCTGTGGATGTGGTGTATCTAGACTGGACCTGGAGGAGACTGTGGATGTGGTGTATCTAGCCTGGACGTGGAGGAGGCTGTGGATGTTGTGTATCTAGACTGGACCTGGAGGAGGCTGTGGATGTTGTGTATCTAGACTGGACCTGGAGGAGGCTGTGGGTGTTGTGTATCTAGACTGGACCTGGAGGAGGCTGTGGATGTTGTGTATCTAGACTGGACCTGGAGGAGGCTGTGGATGTTGTGTATCTAGACTGGACCTGGAGGAGGCTGTGGATGTTGTGTATCTAGGCTGGACGTGGAGGAGGCTGTGGATGTTGTGTATCTAGGCTGGACGTGGAGGAGGCTGTGGATGTTGTGTATCTAGACTGGACCTGGAGGAGGCTGTGGATGTTGTGTATCTAGACTGGACCTGGAGGAGGCTGTGGGTGTTGTGTATCTAGACTGGACCTGGGGGAGGCTGTGGATGTTGTGTATCTAGACTGGACCTGGAGGAGGCTGTGGATGTTGTGTATCTAGACTGGACCTGGGGGAGGCTGTGGATGTTGTGTATCTAGACTGGACCTGGAGGAGGCTGTGGATGTTGTGTATCTAGACTGGACCTGGAGGAGGCTGTGGATGTTGTGTATCTAGACTAGACCTGGGGGAGCGGTGGCTGCCAAGGTAGTAACACAGGAGACAGTCTGTACCTGGAGTTATGGCAGGAGAATAGCACAGGAAGGAACACCAGGACTTACGTCAGGAATCGCAGGAGCTGGCACAGAGGTATGGAGGACCACAGGGATGGACTGGCACACAGGAACGCAGGCCCACAGGGATGGACTGGCACACAGGAACGCAGGCCCACAGGGATGGACTGGCACACAGGAACGCAGGCCCACAGGGATGGACTGGCACACAGGAACGCAGGCCCACAGGGATGGACTGGCACACAGGAACGCAGGAATAACAGGAGCTTTCTCTTCAGTTTGAAGATCCGGCAAGAGCAATAGGAAGGGGCTGGAATTTATTGGTGCGCTGGCCCTTTAAATACTAGCCAGCGCACACGCCCTAGGGGACGGGGACGCGCGCTGAGCCGCGGGAGCTGCGGAGGACGCTGCTTGAGCTGCGGGAGGTGAGTGAAGCCGTCCACCGGGCCCTGGAGAGGCACAGGTGCACCCGCGATCCGAGACAAGGATCGCGGGAGCACCCGTGACAGTACCCCCCCCCCCCCCTCTTCTTTTTGGTCCCAAGAAATCTCTGGCGGAGAGTCCGATCCAGAATGCTCTCTTTGGGCTTCCAAGATCTGTCCGCAAGCCTGAACCCCTTCCAGTCTACAAGAAAGAACCGCTTACCCCTTATGATCTTCATGTCCAGAACCCCCTTAACTTCGTAGACATCTGGGGAATTTGCCTCAGGAGCAGGAGGAGGGGATTGCTAGGTGAAGCGGTTTAATATGACAGGCTTCAGGAGGGAGACATGGAAGGAGTTCAGGATGCGCCTAGATGGAGGAAGGCGGAGCTTGTATGCCACTTGATTGATGTGCTTGATTACCTCAAAGGGACCAAGGAATCGAGGACCGAGTTTGTAGCTGGGTTTCTTAAGCCGGATGTATTTGGAGGACAACCATACTTTATCACCAGGAGAGAAGACAGGAGGAAATCGACGTTTCTTATCAGCCTGGATCTTGGTACGGTCTGTAGCTCATAGAAGAAATCTGGTCCCAAATAGACTTGAGGTCCTGCACCAATTCTTCTGCCGCAGAGACATCGGAGGGAGTAGACAACGGGAGAGGGGGGCGAGGAATACGTCCATAGACCACAAAGAATGGAGCCGAGCCGGTAGACCCCGAGTCCAGGGAATTGTAGGAGAGCTCCGCCCAAGGTAGCAGGTCAGCCCAGTTGTCCTGACGGGCTGAAGTGACGGAGGTAGCAGCCCAAAGTCTGGTTCACCCTCTCCACTTGACCATTAGACTGCGGATGGTAGGCAGAGGAAAAATCTGACCTGCAGTTGGTTACATAAGGAACGCCAGAATTTTGATACAAACTGAACTACTTGATCGGACACGATGTGTAGCAGAAAACCATGCAGTCAGAAGATGTGTTTGAAGAATAGACTGGCAAGCTGTGGGGAAGACGGAAGACTGGAAGGGGAATAAAATGGGACATCTTTGAAAACTGGTCCGTCACCACCCAGATGACAGTACTGCCCGAGGAGACAGACAGATCGGTGACAAAGTCCATTGCCACATTGCCAGTCCAGCCGGTTTAAGACGAGAGGCTTTGTTGAGAGCACAGGAGGAGCAGGATCCCACAAACTCCCGAACATCTTTGACCAGGTCTGACCACCAGTAGTAGCGGGAGATGAGGGCTACGGTGCTTTGCACCCCAGGATTCCCAGCCACACGGGAAGAATGTCCCCAAGATAAAATCCTCTTCCGGAGAGCCGGTCTAACATACGTCTTGCCGGGAGGTAGCTGCCGAAGATCCCCTGGAGCTGCAACAACAAGCTGGTCCGGAGAAATTATGTGTCGAGGCACTGCTCCAGCTCCTACAGAGGACGAATCCACCTCAAGATAAAAAGGCTTGTTGGTATCAGGCCTAGAGAGGACTAGTGCCGAGGCAAATGCGGACTTCAACTTGGAGAAGGCCTCTTCAGCTGTAGGAGACCAGGCACGTGGATTGGCACCCTTCTTAGTGAGTGCCACGATGGGAGCCACGACAGTGGAGAAGTGGGGAATGAACTGTCGATAATAATTCGCAAACCCCAGGAATTTCTGTATGGCTCGGAGGCCTTTTGGGCGTGGCCACTGAAGAACAGCAGACAGTTTTGCGGGATCCATCTGAAGGCCTCTTTTAGAAATTATGTAACCGAGGAATGGAAGACTATGCTGGTGAAACTGGCATTTCTTCAGTTTGGCCTACAGATGGTTGGCACGAAGTCAACCAAGAACTTGACATACGTGTCTCTGATGGGATTCAAGGTCTGGAGAGTACACCAGGATGTCATCCAGGTAGACCACGACACACATATAGAGAAGATGCCGGAAACTGTCATTCACAAATTCTTGAAAAACGGCAGGAGTGTTACACAGTCCGAAGGGCATTACTAAATATTCAAAATGCCCATCACGGGTATTAAACACCGTCTTCCACTCGTCACTTTTGCGGATCCGGATGAGATTGTATGCACCCCGAAGATCCAGCTTGGAGAACACCCTGGAACCGCGTAGGCGATCAAAAAGTTCCATAATCAACGGCAGAGGGTAGCAATTTTTAACTGTGATCTTGTTCAGCCCTCGATAGTCTATGCAGGGACGTAAGGATCCGTACTTCTAGGTGACAAAGGAAAAACATGCACCAGCTGGAGAGGAGGACTTGCGTATGAATCCCCTCTGCAGGTTCTCCTTGATGTATTCAGACATGGCAGCCATCTCAGGATCAGAAAGAGGATAGACTCGACCTCTGGGAGGGGTGGTGCCAGGCAGGAGATCCACTGGGCAATCATAGGGACGGTGTGGTGGCAAGGTCTCTGCTTGTTTCTTATAAAAAACATCAGAAAAGTCCCGGTAACAAGCTGGCAGACCTTCCAGAGAGTTGGAAGACACAGAAGAGGATAAGACCGGAAGTGGAGCCACCATACATCGGGATTGGCATTCAGGACTCCAACGCAGGACCTCACCAGTCTTCCAGTTGAGAATCGGGGCATGTAGCTGGAGCCAGGGAAGACCCAGAAGAAGAGCTGATGTGGAGCGAGGCAAGACATAGAAGACCAAATTTTCTTGATATAAGGCTCCAACCTGAAGTCGGATAGGTTCCGTGCGGTACCGGCCCGGATAGGAAAGAAGCTGTCCGCTTACAGAGGAAATTACAAGGGGAGAGAGGAACCACCGGACTGTGATGCCAGGAAACGAGAGCGGCATCCACAAAGTTTCCAGCTGAACTAGAATCCAGGAATGCTGAGACCTGCACGGAAGCACCGATGCCGACACTGCGAAGCACCGGAATAATAAGACGTGGAGAAGCTGAATTCACACTTAGGGACGCCTCTCCTAAAAGCCCTAAGTGCTGCCGTTTCCTGGACGTTGGGGATGCACTGGACAATTCCCGATGAGGTGCTTGGGACTGGCACAGTATAGACAAAGGTGTTCTTGGAAACATCTGGATCATTCCCAAGGCGTAAGTCGAGCTCTCTCAACCTGCATAAATTCATCAGCAGACTAACGGGAGGCTGGAACGGCTTCTGGAAAACCGGAGCCAACTGTGGCAGACGTTGAAGCCGGACTTGAGGTCGCTCGTGCCACAACTCTTCAGCTCGTTCCAAGAACCGCACATCAATTCAGATAGCCAAGGTGATAAGAGCACTCAAAGTAGTCAGCAGATCACGGGCAGCCAAAGCATCCTTTACACGTGAGGACATGCCTTTCTTAAAGGTAGCACATAAGGCCACCTCGTTCCAACTGAGTTCAGATGCAAAGGGGCGGAAATAGATAGTGTATTCACCCACGGTGGAGTCTCCTTGGCGAAGGTTCTGTAGTGCTGTTTCCGCAGAGGAGGCTCGTGCTGGCTCCTCAAACACGGACCGGAACTCTGCCAGGAAGTTGGTAAGGGTGGCCGTAACTGGATCGTTCCTGTCCCACAGAGGAGTAGCCCAGGCCAGGGCCTTCCCGGTGAGGAGGCTGATGATGAACTGATGACGCTGATCAACTGAGATGACATTAGTTCAATATGCAGTGAGCACAATGTGATGAATCCTCAGCACTGTTTGGGATCGGCATCGTATTTGTTAGGCATAGAGAGACTCATCCTAGGCTCTGGTGCCGGTGGACAAGCCGGGATGACAGGCAAAGTCGCAGGATTAGTCGATGAAACTGCTGCAGGAGTAGTCACCGGAACTTCATGCTGAGGTCAAGCAGCTGTTGAAGAGTGGAAGCGACTTGACCTAAAAGTTCTCCTTGGGCAGCAATCTGCTGCGACTGCTGGGCGACAACACTGGAAAGTTCAGCCAGTATCTGACGTGGCTCCTTGGTGGGGTCCATGGCTGGATCTTACTGTCACGACTGGGAGTCTGTGGACCCCCTGTACCCCCACGGGAGGTGGTACTAGCCGATACCTGGGACCAGAGTCTAAGTGGAACCCGGTGTTCACCAGGAAACCACCAGGTCGTTCCACAGGTGCGACTAGCCCGCAGTGGCTGCCAAGGTAGTAACACAGGAGACAGTCTGTACCTGGAGTGACGGCAGGAGAATAGCACAGGAAGGAACACCAGGACTCACGTCATGAATCGCAGGACCTGGCACAGAGGTATGGAGGACCACAGGAACGGACTTACACGCAGGAATCACAGGAACGCAGGAATAATGGGAGCTTTCTCTTCCGGGGAGTTTAAAGATCCGGCAAGAGCAATAGGAAGGGGCTGGAATTTAAATCAGGCCAGCGACAATTATTGGCGTGCTGGGCCTCTAAATCTTAGCGAGCCAGCGCGCCCCAGGATATGGGGATGCGGGGGCTGAGCCGCGGGAGCTGCGGAGGATGCCGGGGGAGGTGAGTGAAGCCGGCCACCGGACCCTGGAGAGGCACAGGTGCACCCCCGATCCGAGACAGGGATCGCGGGAGCACCCGTGACAACCTGGAGGAGGTTGCAGATGTTGTATATCTAGACTGGACCTGGAGGAGGCTGTGGTTGCTGTGTATCTAGACCGGACCTGGAGGAGACTGTGGTTGCTGTGTATCTAGACCGGACCTGGAGGAGACTGTGGATGCTGTGTATCTAGACCGGACCTGGGGGAGGCTGTGGATGTGTTTCCAGACTGGACCTGGAGGAGGCTGTGGATACTGTGTATCTAGACCGGACCTGGGGGAGGCTGTGGATGTGTTTCCAGACTAGACCTGGAGGAGGCTGTGGATGTTGTGTATCTAGACTGGACCTGGTGGAGGTTGTGGATGCGTTTCCAGACTAGACCTGGAGGAGGTTGCAGATGTGTATCTAGACTGGACCTGTGTGAAGGTTGTGGATGTTGTGTTAATCAGCAGTTTTCAGAAGCCGCATGAATACTGAGCTCAGATTTAAGGGGTCAGGATTTCACATAAATACACATATTTATTAATTAAAAACTCTATTGCGACGCGTTTCGGTCCGGTACTCGGACCTTCATCAGGCAATATCGGGAGTCCGGAGTATCTTTGAGCGCTCAAAAACCACATGAATGTGGAGCATCAGTTTGTCTTCTACATCTCCAAACTCCTGGAACGCCTGGTCTATTCCCGACTTACCCACTATCTCTATAACCTCCTTGATCCCCTACATTCTGGTTTGCGGTTTTTGTTCTCCACCGAAACTGCTCTTACTAAAGTCTCCAATGATCTCCTCACTGCCACATCCAAGGTCAGACAGTAGGTGTTCTCCTTAAGGAGACAATGCCAATTAAGGCCACCTTAAATGCATGTGGAGCCCTAAAGCCATAGAGGCTCCACTAGAGAATTCTGGGAAGTATGCAAAAAGTTTTCCAAGGTGTTAAATGGAAAACAATGCCTCCTTTTGCTAAATCTAAAGATGACCAATCTCTCCTCAGTCTTCTGCATCTCTCAGCAGCGTTTGATACTGTGGACCCCCATCTACTAACCAACCGGACCCTCACACTAACCCAAGTATAACCTCTCCATCTCAGTCTGTGAGAGCACTATAGCTCCGGGGCCGATGTCTTGGGGTTGTGCTGGACTCTGACCTCTTCCTTTGCACTGTATATACACTTACCGGCCACTTTATTAGGTACACCTGTCCAACTGCTCGTTAACACTTAATTTCTAATCAGCCAATCACATGGCGGCGTCTCAGTGCATTTAGGCATGTAGACACGGTCAAGACAATCTCCTGCAGTTCTCCCGAGCATCAGTATGGGGAAGAAAGGTGATTTGAGGCCTTTGAACGTGGCATGGTTGTTGGTGCCAGAAGGGCTGGTCTGAGTATTTCAGAAACTGCTGATCTACTGGGATTTTCATGCACAACCATCTCTAGGGTTTACAGAGAATGGTCCGAAAAAGAAAAAACATCCAGTGAGCGGCAGTTCTGTGGGCGGAAATGCCTTGTTGATGCCAGAGGTCAGAGGAGAATGGGCAGACTGGTTCGAGCTGATAGAAAGACAACAGTGACTCAAATCGCCACCCGTTACAACCAAGGTAGGCAGAAGAGCATCTCTGGACGCACAGTACGTCGAACTTTGAGGCAGATGGGCTACAGCAGCAGAAGACCACACCGGATGCCACTCCTTTCAGCTAAGAACAGGAAACTGAGGCTACAATTTGCACAAGCTCATCGAAATTGGACAGTAGAAGATTGGAAAAACGTTGAGTCTCGATTTCTGCTGCGACATTCGGATGGTAGGGTCAGAATTTGGCGTCAACAACATGAAAGCATGGATCCATCCTGCCTTGTATCAACGGTTCAGGCTGGTGGTGGTGGTGTCATGGTGTGGGGAATATTTTCTTGGCACTCTTTGGGCCCCTTCGTACCAATTGAGCATTGTTGCAACGCCACAGCCTACCTGAGTATTGTTGCTGCCCATGTCCATCCCTTTATGAGCACAATGTACCCTGTAACATCTGATGGCTACTTTCAGCAGGATAATGCGCCATGTCATAAAGCTGGAATCATCTCAGACTGGTTTCTTGAACATGACAATGAGGTCACTGGACACAAATGGCTCCACAGTCACCAGATCTCAATCCAATAGAGCATCTTTGGGATGTGGTGGAACGGGAGATTCGCATCATGGATGTGCAGCCGACAAATCTGCGGCAACTGTGTGATGCCATCATGTCAATATGGACCAAAATCTCTGAGGAGCTTCCAGCACCTTGTTGTATCTATGCCACAAAGAATTGAGGCAGTTCTGAAGGCAAAAGGGGGTCCAACCCGTTACTAGCATGGTGTACCTAATAAAGTGGCCGGTGAGTGTACAACCTCTTGCTCGCTCTTGCCACATCTCAGAAACATCTCCACAATCCGCCCATTTCTTACAATTGAAACCTCTAAAATGCTAATTGTTGCTCTGATTCCCTCTGGCCTAGACTCCTGTAACTCCCAACTAATCGGTAATCCATTCACTGCACTCTGTCCTCTCCAATCTGTTCTTAATGCAGCAGCCAGGCTCAGCTCTCCGACCATGGATGCCTCCAGTTTGTGCCAATCACTGCACTGGCCGTCTCCTTCCGAATGATCCCGAGGTGGTATGACACTTCTAGAAAAATCCATAATTTGTAGCTGTAATAACAAAGTTATGATTTAAATGTATGTACTGTATTAATGCAGGCAGTTAGGGGTAAACTAGAGTCTCTCTAGAGGGGCTGCCTTCTCCAGAATTGCTGAGCAGTAACATTGGGCACAGGGGCAGCGCAGTGAGGTCTTGTAGGATAACTTGACAAGTCTCCTGCCGGGACCTCCACCTGTACAAGACTGGTTAATCAGAATTCCAGCACCATAACACAAAGTGAAAGAGGACCACCACTCATCAACTCTTCCCCTATTTTTATTGCTACACCACGTTGTGGTAAACAATTACCGATTACCCCCTCACCATGACAGCACCACCGGAGAGAATAGCAGAGAAGAAGCACCGCTCAGGGAGCTAAAATAGAAGATAGAACCCTACGTCCAGAGGAAAGCTCCCGAGCACTAACCACGTCCAGAAGATAGTGCCGAAACAAGGATGAGGAGAGGACTAAGTGGCAGCTCAACAGATTTTACTAAATGGAGACTTTCCTTAATTCTGCCCAACATACAGACACTGGTAGATTGCTGCAGTATAGGCAAAGGCTATGGCCAGTCTGATCCACCTGGCAATAGTATTTGGGGAGGCCTTCCTACCCTTCTTTCTTCCCCCAAACAGGACAAATATGCTGTCTGACGTCTAAACAGTGAAACTCCCTTTCTCTATCTGTGGAGAGATTAGGAGGGAAGGATTACCTCTTGAGTTCATTGGAGCCTAAAAGTCACTTTAGGAAGGAAGGCAAGGTCAGCAACAAGAATCATCTAAGACATTTGGGTAGAGGGGTTTAAAGGACAGAGCTGATAATTCTCCCACTCACCTAGCCGAGGTAACTGCTACCCCCTCATGGGGAACTCGTACATTTCCTAAGCGGAGTTAGTCTAGAGGCTGCCCAAATAAACCTGACTATCTATGGGTGGAAGATGAGGGACTTGTTAAAGAGGGAACCAAGAGGTGACCTTGTCTAAACCCGCCTGCAAAAAGTCCAATGTTAGGATGATCTGTATCTAGGTTCAGGTTGTCCCAGGCAGAATATATAGAACCTGCCCGTTTTTCGGGGTAGCAAATAAGTCTACATCTAGGGTTCCCCAAAGACAACGATCCTTAGGTAGACTTTTTTTTAGGCACAATACTCCCTTCAATTTGTTTGACTAAAGAAGTCCATAACTGTATTCTCCGGACCTTTTAGACTGCAGGAAGGGTTCTTAGATGCTGTTCTGCTTAAGAAAAATCGTCGAAAGTTAAATGCATCAAAGCTGGACTCCTGGTGCCCCCTCGATGATTCAGGATACTGCCATAGATGTTTTATATTTTGTTATTTTCTGTATTACAGGTAGAACCACTTTTAGTGCGTCTCAATTGGCTCCTAATTCCCTGTAGTTTGAAGATCTTCCTAGGATGGTGTTGGCCCAGGCACCCTGAACCAGATGATGGTTACCTGATCTTCTTGTTTCCAAGGAAAGCCATGAATAAGATTCAGAGTCATTAACCACCAATCGGGGGATTGTAACGCTTCACTGGGCCGAAGAATCTTCTGGTCTAGAATTGATTTCATCCCATCCCACATTCTGGGCGTGTGTAGTTGTAGACAATGGCCATGGATGTGTGCCCAAGGAACATCTGGAATGACGGCTGTAAAGAGACCCAACACTGACATTACTGTCCTTATAGAGGGGGGTGATTTGACAACAGACCCTGCACTGCCCCCTGAATCTTTTGGATCTCTTACCTAAATAGGTTCCTAAAAAAGTCTTTGATGGAATGAAAGAGCCCAACTGATCTATATGTGACGCACACTGATTATCTGACTGCTTCCTCCGATTTCCCAACAAGGAGGGAATCGTCCAGGTAAGGAATAAAAATACCCTGACCCTCACATAGAAAGGACGCCATTATAGACACGAACCTTGTACCCTTGGGGCTATTGCAGCTCTTGGGGCTCTGAAGTAAGGGTGGGTTAGGATCCTTTCCCAGAATACTGCCACTCCGAGCTATTTCTGGGAGGACGGATGTATCAGAATACGATAATAAGCATTGGATAAACCGACTGACGCCATAAAACAATCCACGTATAACAAATTTATTGCTGATTTTAAAGTTTTAAACTTTTCAATTAACAAAAATAAAGTGGCTTCAGGTTGATAGTGCGGAGGGGCCCATCCAGGTTCTGGACATTAAATAGGGAGGGGCACTAAGGAGCCCAGACTACCTTAAGAGTGGCCATCAGACCTCCCCCAATGTATCCCACTGGGTAAGGGGGGAGGCACACGATCAGCCAGGGGTGCAGGGTACTCCAGGTCCCCAAAGCTCCGATGAGCACTACCGGAGGGTGAACTAAATCACACTGAGATTCCACAATGGTCTCCCACAGGGACAGGGAACCACAATGAGGTGAAGTCGTGGTCGTGGTGAGGGGGTAATTTAGACTATGACCTCCACAGATGGCCATAGTGTTTCACCTCTCGGTCAGTAGAGTTCATGGACATATGGGTGCAGACCACCACAGAACACTGCAAATTCTTCCCCTCTGGGGATATTTGGGTCCTGACCTGACAGCTGGTGTGGTCATCTCTCCACAGACACTGTACAGAACGCTTAGCTGGGTCCATCGGATTATATTCCACCTGGGTATTGTCAGTAATGTTTTGGATTTGGGCTTTCAGCTGATTTTCTCCAGTAAATGGCCTTTTACCTGTTCCCTGATGGCACAGCATTATCTATATCTCCAGCTGAGCCTCAGATACAGTGAATGGAAAGTGAAGGGCTCAGAGATGGCAGAAGCCATCTTATTGCCATCCACATCAAGTTGTCGCTATTGTTTCAAGTGACGTGAACACAGATGACATCTATTTCGTCCTAGGTTTTGAGGACCAAGCAAGATTTCTCATGTTTATGTGGTTGAGAACACGAAGCTTGACATAGACGTATCCTCTTATAACGGGGTCACACAGTTTTAGCTTGGGCCTTCTGTGTTGACTCCTTTCCGGACTGTCGCAAGGTCTTCTCTGTTTTATAGAGATCCTAATACAACCTTTATTGCTACGCAGATCCAAATCTTGTTGGGTTTTCACAAAGCTTCATGGCTTCAAACACCAGGTTCACCATTGTGACTAATCTCCATTAGAAGTCATCTAAAATGCTTAATCCTCAAATAACAAAGCAAGAGTGCAGGACTGTGTCTCCAAGTCATGGGTAGGACATAGGCGGCCAGGGGACTATCTGACCAACAAACCTCATTACACATAATAATAATGAGATAATAAGATCTCAGCCTGGAAGGAATCCCAGCCTCCCGCACTTGTAGGCTTTTTACGACAAGGTGATGGTTATTAGGTGAAGTTTAGATGAAGTTTCCCTGCAGTAGGTTATAAACCTATATAGCTGGGGGTTTGGTCATTAGTTGGTCACCAGCTGGAATATCCCTGGTTTCTTCATAATAAGACCACATTGGTTACCATACGTCCTGTCTTCTCTTATACTGGCAGCTTGAAGACATCTCAGGAGACGTGTCATGTCTGGGGGAGGTCTGACTAAATCTTTGCCCCAATGATTTAGAGTCAGACAGACTGTGAGATTATCCAATGTATGATTTCCTAGGCAAATACTGAAGTCTGTGCAGGTTATAGGAGATTATGGAGAGTATGGGGTGAAGGAATAGGCAGGAGAGTGACTTTTCCCGAGCTCAGCTCATGGCTGCCTACTACAGAGCATCGGAGCACCTGGAACTCAGAGATGAACCGTGTCCACAAATTGTAAGGACCTCAACCACTCCGTCTTGGTCACAGCTTCCTTTATATGCTCTTCACTACCTCAGAAACCTTATCCATGTTACCAGACCTCAAGGAACACATATCATGTGAATTAGGGAAGTATTCAAATCATTGGATCCCTAAAAACAAAAACCGAGAAATTTCCCCTCATCAACCACAACGTTACTAAACAGAGCACACTGTATACACCCGATTATGTTCAAAGAAGTCGGAGGATTTGTTGTCTTGATTTCCATGAATTCACAGAGGACTGAAAACCACAATATCCAGTAAGGAGCGAAGGGATAGAAGAAGTGCAGAAGATACAGGAGACCTGCTGCTCGCTGCGTTATACAGGAGGCCGAACGATCCCTCTACAAAAGCTAGGGCAGCAGAAAGTCCAGAGACAACATCCTGCAGATAATTACATTCTCAGCACTAAGGAAGGTTCAATTACTTTTCTCACATGATCCTTCAACACCTCCTGTCACTGATGCCACATGAAAGCCAAAACTATTTTGATACTTGAGTTTCTGTCACACTTGAGGAGGAAAAGGCTCTTAAGAGAGTCTGTGGACCCTCTGGACCACCGCGGGAGGTCATGGAGCTAGCCGCAACCCGGGACCGCAGTCTAAGTAGCACCTGGTCTTCACCATGGGATGGTCTTGCTGCGGCAGGGTGCCACCAGGTGGTTCCACGGGTGCGACTAGGCCCGCGGTGGCAGCCAAGGTAGTATGGCAGGAAAGCAGTCCAAACCGGAGAGGACAGCAGGAAACACATCTCAACTCCAAACCCTTATGTAAACTTGTTGAAAGGACCTCACTCCCTTAGCTAGTCTAGTTGCTACAGACTTTGAGACTACACCTCATATACACCGTCTATACATATACACCGTCTATACATATACACCGTCTATACATATACACCGTCTATACATATACACCGTCTATACTTATACACCGTCTATACTTATACACCGTCTATACATATACACCGTCTATACATATACACCGTCTATACATATACACCGTCTATACATATACACCGTCTATACTTATACACCGTCTATACTTATACACCGTCTATACTTATACACCGTCTATACATATACACCGTCTATACATATACACCGTCTATACATATACACCGTCTATACTTATACACCGTCTATACTTATACACCGTCTATACTTATACACCGTCTATACTTATACACCGTCTATACATATACACCGTCTATACATATACACCGTCTATACATATACACCGTCTATACATATACACCGTCTATACTTATACACCGTCTATACTTATACACCGTCTATACTTATACACCGTCTATACATATACACCGTCTATACATATACACCGTCTATACTTATACACCGTCTATACTTATACACCGTCTATACTTATACACCGTCTATACATATACACCGTCTATACATATACACCGTCTATACATATACACCGTCTATACTTATACACCGTCTATACATATACACCGTCTATACTTATACACCGTCTATACTTATACACCATCTATACTTATACACCGTCTATACTTATACACCGTCTATACTTATACACCGTCTATACATATACACCGTCTATACATATACACCGTCTATACATATACACCGTCTATACATATACACCGTCTATACATATACACCGTCTATACATATACACCGTCTATACATATACACCGTCTATACATATACACCGTCTATACATATACACCGTCTATACTTATACACCATATATACTTATACACCGTCTATTCAGAGGGATCACATGAAAGGACACCACTAGCAGCTCATGGCCTCTATGCCCAATATTGTCTCCACAATGGGGGTAATTTTTACCCAAAATGACAAGACTACATTGAAATAAACAGGAAACATCTAGAAGTGACGGAAAACAATAGTAACATACACTTTATTTCCTACAGAAAGACGCTGGGCTGAAAGCAGTCGTACGGCAGAAGCAAGGCACAAACCCTGAAAGCACAGAGCTGCATACTGAGAAGTTCTCTTCCCTGATTGTGGGTGGGGGTCTCCCCCGACATATTGCATTGTGCTGCTGCCACTACAAAGGTCCTGTGGGACACTGGTAGCTTGCCAGTCGGGGAGCCCTGCGGTACAACAGGGAGGCTCGCCAGTGGGCGGAAGCCCTGCGGTACAACGGGGAGGCTCGCCAGTGGGAGGGAGCCCTGCGGTACAACGGGGAGGCTCGCCAGTAGGAGGGAGCCCTGCGGTACAACGGGGAGGCTCGCCAGTGGGAGGGAGCCCTGCGGTACAACGGGGAGGCTCGCCAGTGGGAGGGAGCCCTGCGGTACAACGGGGAGGCTCGCCAGTAGGAGGGAGCCCTGCGGTACAACGGGGAGGCTCGCCAGTGGGAGGGAGCCCTGCGGTACAAGGGGGTGGCTCGCCAGTGGGAGGGAGCCCTGCGGTACAAGGGGGTGGCTCGCCAGTGGGAGGGAGCCCTGCGGTACAACGGGGTGGCTCGCCAGTGGGAGGGAGCCCTGCGGTACAACGGGGTGGCTCGCCAGTGGGAGGGAGCCCTGCGGTACAACGGGGTGGCTCGCCAGTGGGAGGGAGCCCTGCGGTACAACGGGGAGGCTCGCCAGTAGGAGGGAGCCCTGCGGTACAACGGGGAGGCTCGCCAGTGGGAGGGAGCCCTGCGGTACAACGGGGAGGCTCGCCAGTGGGAGGGAGCCCTGCGGTACAAGGGGGTGGCTCGCCAGTGGGAGGGAGCCCTGCGGTACAAGGGGGTGGCTCGCCAGTGGGAGGGAGCCCTGCGGTACAACGGGGTGGCTCGCCAGTGGGAGGGAGCCCTGCGGTACAACGGGGTGGCTCGCCAGTGGGAGGGAGCCCTGCGGTACAACGGGGTGGCTCGCCAGTGGGAGGGAGCCCTGCGGTACAACGGGGTGGCTCGCCAGTGGGAGGGAGCCCTGCGGTACAACGGGGTGGCTCGCCAGTGGGAGGGAGCCCTGCGGTACAACAAGGAGGCTCGCCAGTGGGCGGAAGCCCTGCGGTACAACGGGGAGGCTCGCCAGTGGGAGGGAGCCCTGCGGTACAACGGGGAGGCTCGCCAGTGGGCGGAAGCCCTGCGGTACAACGGGGAGGCTCGCCAGTGGGAGGGAGCCCTGCGGTACAACGGGGAGGCTCGCCAGTAGGAGGGAGCCCTGCGGTACAACGGGGAGGCTCGCCAGTGGGAGGGAGCCCTGCGGTACAACGGGGAGGCTCGCCAGTGGGAGGGAGCCCTGCGGTACAAGGGGGTGGCTCGCCAGTGGGAGGGAGCCCTGCGGTACAAGGGGGTGGCTCGCCAGTGGGAGGGAGCCTTGCGGTACAACGGGGTGGCTCGCCAGTGGGAGGGAGCCCTGCGGTACAACGGGGTGGCTCGCCAGTGGGAGGGAGCCCTGCGGTACAACGGGGTGGCTCGCCAGTGGGAAGGAGCCCTGCGGTACAACGGGGAGGCTCGCCAGTGGGAGGGAGCCCTGCGGTACAACAGGGTTGCTCGCCAGTGGGAGGGAGCCCTGCGGTACAAGGGTGTGGCTCGCCAGTGGTAGGGAGCCCTGCGGTACAACAGGGTTGCTTGCCAGTGGGAGGGAGCCCTGCGGTAAAAGGGGGTGGCTCGCCAGTGGGAGGGAGCCCTGCGGTAAAAGGGGGTGGCTCGCCAGTGGGAGGGAGCCCTGCGGTAAAAGGGGGTGGCTCGCCAGTGGGAGGGAGCCCTGAGGTACAACGGGGTGGCTCGCCAGTGGGAAGGAGCCCTGCGGTACAAGGGGGAGGCTCGCCAATGAGAAGGAGCCTGCGGTACAACAAGGTGGCTTGCCAGTGGGAGGGAGCCCTGCGGTAAAAGGGGGTGGCTTGCCAGTGGGAGGGAGCCCTGCGGTACAACGGGGTGGCTTGCCAGTGGGAGGGAGCCCTGCGGTACAACGGGGTGGCTCGCCAGTGGGAAGGAGCCCTGCGGTACAACGGGGAGGCTCGCCAGTGGGAGGGAGCCCTGCGGTACAACAGGGTTGCTCGCCAGTGGGAAGGAGCCCTGCGGTACAACGGGGAGGCTCGCCAGTGGGAGGGAGCCCTGCGGTCACCTTGCCATCTTTAGCTCCTCGCCAATGGATCTTAATTATGTTCAAGGAGGGCAATTATCAAAACTAAGTGGCAATGTTAATATTCCACCAATATTTTCCTTACATCTCAGAAAGCATCCAGTGTGACATACATGTAATGGTAGGGGCCACACCTTAGGATGGGGAAATTGCCAGAGACAATGGAGTCCAAAGACTTGTCATGGTGTGCTGCAGATGATCTATAGGAGCCTCGTTCTCTGGAGGGATTGGAGTCATCTATTGCTGCTTGCTTTACGGTACAGGAGGTGAGGAGTTTTACAATCAGCTCCAGCTTCAAGAATGTCCAGGAAAACCAAGGATCAAGTGACTAATAAATAAGTGGAGGTTTCACCCACAGATGGCGTGGGTCTGGGCACACAACTACACTCAGAAGTCCATGTTGCATTCATCACTCTCGTACCATTCAGAAGGTGCATCAGTGCCAAAGAAACGGTCACCAAAATTACCTACAGAGGAAACAGAGGGTTAATTGCCTATAGAACATAGACAGGACGATAACATAATATGAGATACATCCCACCAGATCGGCCTCCTCCTTACCAATGCCTGGAATTATATGAAATTCCTGGTTGACGCGTTTATCCACGGCCGTGGTGATGATGCGGACGCGGGGGAAGGCGTATGCCACGGAGTGTACACCCATCTCTGCCATTAGCAAGGAAATCAAAAAGATCTTGTCCTCTTGAACATCATGATCCTAGAAGAGCATGAACGGACATGTGACCACCGCCACTCCAAACAAAGTGACCTGAGGAGACCCCCACAAATATCCAGGATGATTAGAACGGAGGTCACCTACCAGGAGGACACGGATGGCCATCATGGCAGCAGCCCCGGTGGACACGGTACTGTCCATGAGGATGACATAATCCTCACTGATCTCCTTAGGCAGCCGCAGGTAATGGAGCTGTAGAGAAAACTATGATATGAGCAGGACCCTCTGGCTGCCAGCCCTCTCCATCCACTACATACATCACATACATCTCACACACGGCTTGTGGCCCTCCTGCAGTATACGGTGTGACATACGTGTAACATGTAACGCTCACCTCTGGCTGCCAGCCCTCTCCATCCACTACATACATCACATACATCTCACACACGGCTTGTGGCCCTCCTGCAGTATACGGTCTATACGTGTAACATGTAACGCTCACCTCTGGTTCTCCTGTATTGTGGTTGGTCTGGATCAGGATCTTGCCTAGTCGGATGTCCTTACACACCGCGGTGAGGGCCTGCTCCATGGTCTCCCCAGCCCGCAGGATAGACACCCCTGTGATCTACAATATGAGGACAGTTCTGTAACTTCTTAGAACAGTAAACCCAAATCCCGGACAGAGAGACCAGGACAGGGCGAGCCTGTGACCTACCAGACCCAGCAGGCACTTTTCATGAAGTATGCACTCACATATCTGGCCCGTCCCATGGCGGCAGGTGTCATCAGACTTCTCCCGTCTGGGTCAGTACATGCCCCTCAATACTTACCCGCTGCCGATGGAACCTCTTCCCCTGATACAATGTCCCCTGTGGAGTCTCCACTGTCACAGGCTGAAGAGGGAAACATCAATAATATAAAACCTGCAGAAACCTCAGGAAAGCAGGAGCGCTCACATGCACGTGGCACCTACATTGAGTGGGAGGAAGGAGAGCGCGTGCTCGATCAGGAGACGCATCAGCCGCTTGGAGTAGAAGATGAACTCATCCCGGTTGGTGTCCTTGTTCCTGGAATGGCAGGTATTGTATTATTGATGGGGGTGAGCCCGGTGGGGTGGGCTACCGTGGCAGTTGGTGTACAGATCCCACCTGATAATGGTGTGCATCCCCCGCACTTGTGGAGTACTCTGCAGAACGCTCAGGGTATCAGGAAGAGGTTGTCCTTGATGAGCCGAAGCCAATGCTGCCCTAATGAGAGTGTAAGGGGGTCAGTGCATACAAATAAGAGTACACCCCTCGAGACATCACCACAGCAACCAAACACATGCACTACAAGACACTGCAACAATGTGTCTCCACCGCCCGCACTACAAGACATTGCTACAATGTGTCTCCACCGCCCGCACTACAAGACATTGCTACAATGTGTCTCCACCGCCCGCACTACAAGACATTGCTACAATGTGTCTCCACCGCCCGCACTACAAGACATTGCTACAATGTGTCTCCACCGCCTGCACTACAAGACATTGCTACAATGTGTCTCCAGCGCCTGCACTACAAGACATTGCTACAATGTGTCTCCACCGCCCGCACTACAAGACATTGCTACAATGTGTCTCCACCGCCCGCACTACAAGACATTGCTACAATGTGTCTCCACCGCCCGCACTACAAGACATTGCTACAATGTGTCTCCACCGCCCGCACTACAAGACATTGCTACAATGTGTCTCCACCGCCCGCACTACAAGACATTGCTACAATGTGTCTCCAGCGCCCGCACTACAAGACATTGCTACAATGTGTCTCCACCGCCCGCACTACAAGACATTGCTACAATGTGTCTCCACCGCCCGCACTACAAGACACTGCTACAATGTGTCTCCACCGCCTGCACTACAAGACATTGCTACAATGTGTCTCCAGCGCCCGCACTACAAGACACTGCTACAATGTGTCTCCAGCGCCTGCACTACAAGACATTGCTACAATGTGTCTCCAGCGCCTGCACTACAAGACATTGCTACAATGTGTCTCCACCGCCTGCACTACAAGACATTGCTACAATGTGTCTCCACCGCCTGCACTACAAGACATTGCTACAATGTGTCTCCACCGCCTGCACTACAAGACATTGCTACAATGTGTCTCCACCGCCTGCACTACAAGACATTGCTACAATGTGTCTCCACCGCCCGCACTACAAGACATTGCTACAATGTGTCTCCAGCGCCCGCACTACAAGACATTGCTACAATGTGTCTCCAGCGCCCGCACTACAAGACATTGCTACAATGTGTCTCCAGCGCCCGCACTACAAGACATTGCTACAATGTGTCTCCAGCGCCCGCACTACAAGACATTGCTACAATGTGTCTCCAGCGCCCGCACTACAAGACATTGCTACAATGTGTCTCCACCGCCTGCACTACAAGACATTGCTACAATGTGTCTCCACCGCCTGCACTACAAGACATTGCTACAATGTGTCTCCACCGCCCGCACTACAAGACATTGCTACAATGTGTCTCCAGCGCCCGCACTACAAGACATTGCTACAATGTGTCTCCAGCGCCCGCACTACAAGACATTGCTACAATGTGTCTCCAGCGCCCGCACTACAAGACATTGCTACAATGTGTCTCCAGCGCCCGCACTACAAGACATTGCTACAATGTGTCTCCACCGCCCGCACTACAAGACATTGCTACAATGTGTCTCCAGCGCCTGCACTACAAGACATTGCTACAATGTGTCTCCACCGCCCGCACTACAAGACACTGCTACAATGTGTCTCCACCGCCCGCACTACAAGACATTGCTACAATGTGTCTCCACCGCCCGCACTACAAGACATTGCTACAATGTGTCTCCACCGCCCGCACTACAAGACATTGCTACAATGTGTCTCCACTGCCTGCACTACAAGACATTGCTACAATGTGTCTCCACCGCCCGCACTACAAGACATTGCTACAATGTGTCTCCAGCGCCCGCACTACAAGACATTGCTACAATGTGTCTCCAGCGCCCGCACTACAAGACATTGCTACAATGTGTCTCCAGCGCCCGCACTACAAGATATTGCTACAATGTGTCTCCACCGCCTGCACTACAAGATATTGCTACAATGTGTCTCCACCGCCTGCACTACAAGACATTGCTACAATGTGTCTCCACCGCCTGCACTACAAGACATTGCTACAATGTGTCTCCACCGCCTGCACTACAAGACATTGCTACAATGTGTCTCCACCGCCTGCACTACAAGACATTGCTACAATGTGTCTCCAGCGCCTGCACTACAAGACATTGCTACAATGTGTCTCCAGCGCCTGCACTACAAGACATTGCTACAATGTGTCTCCACCGCCTGCACTACAAGATATTGCTACAATGTGTCTCCACCGCCTGCACTACAAGACATTGCTACAATGTGTCTCCACCGCCTGCACTACAAGACATTGCTACAATGTGTCTCCACCGCCCGCACTACAAGACATTGCTACAATGTGTCTCCACCGCCCGCACTACAAGACATTGCTACAATGTGTCTCCAGCGCCCGCACTACAAGACATTGCTACAATGTGTCTCCAGCGCCTGCACTACACCTTGTGTGACCCCACGTCTTCTCACCCAGCTCCCTCAACAAGGACTCAAGGGCTCGGGCTGATCTGCAGAGCATCGCGTCTTCACTTACTAACACCCCCCATCACTACAATATCATTGCACAACCAGGAATACTGCACCCTCGTAGCCATTATCACATCAGGATCTGTGCCAGGAAACCCTCAAAGCTATAAACCCCCCTCCAAAAAGTAAGAAGACGCAGGAGTCACTCCAAGAGACCAATCAGTAGTCCCTACAAGACCAGAACCACCGGAAAATCAGTAGTCCCTACAAGACCAGAACCACCGGAAAATCAGTAGTCCCTACAAGACCAGAACCACCTGAAAATCAGTAGTCCCTACAAGACCAGATCCACCTGAAAATCAGTAGTCCCTACAAAACCAGAACCACCTGAAAATCAGTAGTCCCTACAAGACCAGAACCACCTGAAAATCAGTAGTCCCTACAAGACCAGAACCACCTGAAAATCAGTAGTCCCTACAAGACCAGAACCACCTGAAAATCAGTAGTCCCTACAAGACCAGAACCACCTGAAAATCAGTAGTCCCTACAAGACCAGAACCACCGGAAAATCAGTAGTCCCTACAAGACCAGAACCACCTGAAAATCAGTAGTCCCTACAAGACCAGAACCACCGGAAAATCAGTAGTCCCTACAAGACCAGAACCACCGGAAAATCAGTAGTCCCTACAAGACCAGAACCACCTGAAAATCAGTAGTGACCAGCTGGAAGAACGTAACTTCAACACAAGACTCATCCAAACCCCAAGCATTTCCACCTGGATCCAACCTCAATGTCCACTCCAAGACAATGACCAGGACTACAACAGCTGGACACATCCAAACCTCCAGCACCGGTCTCCACAAGACAACCTCCTACCAGATACAACCCAATAAAAAGCCCTACAAACCAACACCTCCTGACTAGAGATGAGCAGATCCGATCACCCCGGGAGGCCTGGACCTCCTGACTAGAGATGAGCAGATCCGATCACCCCGGAGAACTGGACCTCCTGACTAGAGATGAGCACATCCGATCACCCCGGAGACCTGGACCTCCTGACTAGAGATGAGCAGATCCGATGACCCCGGAGACCTGGACCTCCTGACTAGAGATGAGCACATCCGATCACCCCGGAGACCTGGACCTCCTGACTAGAGATGAGCAGATCCGATCACCCCGGAGACCTGGACCTCCTGACTAGAGATGAGCACATCCGATCACCCCGGGAGACCTGGACCTCCTGACTAGAGATGAGCAGATCCGATCACCCCGGAGACCTGGACCTCCTGACTAGAGATGAGCACATCCGATCACCCCGGGAGACCTGGACCTCCTGACTAGAGATGAGCACATCCGATCACCCCGGAGAACTGGACCTCCTGACTAGAGATGAGCACATCCGATCACCCCGGAGACATGGACCTCCTGACTAGAGATGAGCAGATCCGATCACCCCGGAGACCTGGACCTCCTGACTAGAGATGAGCAGATCCGATCACCCCGGGAGACCTGGACCTCCTGACTAGAGATGAGCACATCCGATCACCCCGGAGACCTGGACCTCCTGACTAGAGATGAGCACATCCGATCACCCCGGGAGACCTGGACCTCCTGACTAGAGATGAGCAGATCCGATCACCCCGGGAGACCTGGACCTCCTGACTAGAGATGAGCAGATCCGATCACCCCGGGAGACCTGGACCTCCTGACTAGAGATGAGCACATCCGATCACCCCGGGAGACCTGGACCTCCTGACTAGAGATGAGCAGATCCGATCACCCCGGGAGACCTGGACCTCCTGACTAGAGATGAGCACATCCGATCACCCCGGAGACCTGGACCTCCTGACTAGAGATGAGCACATCCGATCACCCCGGGAGACCTGGACCTCCTGACTAGAGATGAGCAGATCCGATCACCCCGGAGACCTGGACCTCCTGACTAGAGATGAGCACATCCGATCACCCCGGAGACCTGGACCTCCTGACTAGAGATGAGCACATCCGATCACCCCGGGAGACCTGGACCTCCTGACTAGAGATGAGCACATCCGATCACCCCGGGAGACCTGGACCTCCTGACTAGAGATGAGCAGATCCGATCACCCCGGGAGACCTGGACCTCCTGACTAGAGATGAGCAGATCCGATCACCCCGGGAGACCTGGACCTCCTGACTAGAGATGAGCACATCCGATCACCCCGGGAGACCTGGACCTCCTGACTAGAGATGAGCAGATCCGATCACCCCGGGAGACCTGGACCTCCTGACTAGAGATGAGCACATCCGATCACCCCGGAGACCTGGACCTCCTGACTAGAGATGAGCACATCCGATCACCCCGGGAGACCTGGACCTCCTGACTAGAGACGAGCACATCCGATCACCCCGGAGACCTGGACCTCCTGACTAGAGATGAGCACATCCGATCACCCCGGGAGACCTGGACCTCCTGACTAGAGATGAGCACATCCGATCACCCCGGGAGACCTGGACCTCCTGACTAGAGATGAGCAGATCCGATCACCCCGGAGACCTGGACCTCCTGACTAGAGATGAGCAGATCCGATCACCCCGGAGACCTGGACCTCCTGACTAGAGATGAGCAGATCCGATCACCCCGGAGACCTGGACCTCCTGACTAGAGATGAGCAGATCCGATCACCCCGGAGACCTGGACCTCCTGACTAGAGATGAGCAGATCCGATCACCCCGGGAGACCTGGACCTCCTGACTAGAGATGAGCACATCCGATCACCCCGGAGACCTGGACCTCCTGACTAGAGATGAGCAGATCCGATCACCTCGGAGACCTGGACCTCCTGACTAGAGATGAGCAGATCCGATCACCCCGGAGACCTGGACCTCCTGACTAGAGATGAGCAGATCCGATCACCCCGGAGACCTGGACCTCCTGACTAGAGATGAGCACAACCGATCACCCCGGGAGACCTGGACCTCCTGACTAGAGATGAGCAGATCCGATCACCCCAGAGACCTGGACCTCCTGACTAGAGATGAGCACATCCGATCACCCCGGGAGACCTGGACCTCCTGACTAGAGATGAGCACAACCGATCACCCCGGGAGACCTGGACCTCCTGACTAGAGATGAGCAGATCCGATCACCCCGGGAGACCTGGACCTCCTGACTAGAGATGAGCAGATCCGATCACCCCGGAGACCTGGACCTCCTGACAAGAGATGAGCAGATCCGATCACCCCGGGAGACCTGGACCTCCTGACTCGCTCCAAGCCAAGGAACAGCCCAACCAACCCATCCGGTCATTCCAAGGTGAGAACTATCCAGATCAAATTATTCATCGATGGTCACAGCAGAGCAAACCCACTCTGATCACACCCACCAACCTACACCGAGGAGAGCACATGCCACCAACATGACCTTATAGAAGACACATCTCATCTCCACCGTCCAATGACCGGCTCATTCCATCGACTTCTTGTATACTGACCCCCGATTCAGGCAACATTAATAAAACCCAAGGCCCCCCTAAGACTGCCCACCACTCGTAATGTGCTGGATATAATCTTATCCCTATGATCACCCCAACCCCATGACCAGAAGATACAAGTCTAACATCTCCTCACTCCTAAACAAGCCCAACATCTGTACTAACCGAAGCCACGGGGCAGCTCAACATCAGCACCAACGACCCAAACCAACGTCCACCACAATCCCCCCGACACCAGGGGAACCCTCCAGGCCATGAGCAGTGCCACCAGAGGAACCCTCCAGACCATGAGCAGTGCCACCAGAGGAACCCTCCAGGCCATGGGCAGTGCCACCAGAGGAACCCTCCAGGCCACGGGCAGTGCCACCAGAGGAACCCTCCAGGCCACGGGCAGTGCCACCAGAGGAACCCTCCAGGCCACGAGCAGTGCCACCAGAGGAACCCTCCAGGCCACGAGCAGTGCCACCAGAGGAACCCTCCAGGCCACGAGCAGTGCCACCAGAGGAACCCTCCAGGCCACGAGCAGTGCCACCAGAGGAACCCTCCAGGCCACGAGCAGTGCCACCAGAGGAACCCTCCAGGCCACGAGCAGTGCCACCAGAGGAACCCTCCAGGCCACGAGCAGTGCCACCAGAGGAACCCTCCAGGCCACGAGCAGTGCCACCAGAGGAACCCTCCAGACCACGAGCAGTGCCACCAGAGGAACCCTCCAGGCCATGGGCAGTGCCACCAGAGGATCCCTCCAGACCATGAGCAGTGCCACCAGAGGAACCCTCCAGGCCATGAGCAGTGCCACCAGAGGAACCCTCCAGGCCATGAGCAGTGCCACCAGAGGAACCCTCCAGGCCATGAGCAGTGCCACCAGAGGAACCCTCCAGGCCATGAGCAGTGCCACCAGAGGAACCCTCCAGGCCATGAGCAGTGCCACCAGAGGAACCCTCCAGGCCATGAGCAGTGCCACCAGAGGAACCCTCCAGGCCATGAGCAGTGCCACCAGAGGAACCCTCCAGGCCATGAGCAGTGCCACCAGAGGAACCCTCCAGGCCATGAGCAGTGCCACCAGAGGAACCCTCCAGGCCATGAGCAGTGCCACCAGAGGAACCCTCCAGGCAATGACCTGTCCCACCATGGCTGGCCGTGTCCTTAGCATGCACCACACGTCAGTGGAGGTCACACATGCAGAAAACAGGCGGCTCACATGTCCCATCGCTGCATCCTCTGCACCGAACCGACCATGAAAGGAAAAGACAAGAATGAAGCCGAGAGAGGATCTCAGCACAGACACACAGGAGTAACAGGAGGACATTACACCGGGAATACAGGGTCCTGAGGAGTTACAGGAGGACATTACACCAGGAATACAGGGTCCTGAGGAGTAACAGGAGGACATTACACCGGGAATACAGGTGTCCTGAGGAGTAACAGGAGGACATTACACCGGGAATACAGGGTCCTGAGGAGTGACAGGAGGACATAACACCGGGAATACAGGGTCCTGAGGAGTAACAGGAGGACATTACACCGGGAATACAGGTGTCCTGAGGAGTAACAGGAGGACATTACACCGGGAATACAGGTGTCCTGAGGAGTAACAGGAGGACATTACACCGGGAATACAGGTGTCCTGAGGAGTAACAGGAGGACATTACACCGGGAATACAAGGTCCTGAGGAGTAACAGGAGGACATTACACCGGGAATACAGGGTCCTGAGGAGTAACAGGAGGACATTACACCGGGAATACAGGGTCCTGAGGAGTAACAGGAGGACATTACACCGGGAATACGGGAGTCCTGAGGAGTAACAGGAGGACATTACACCGGGAATACAGGGTCCTGAGGAGTAACAGGAGGACATTACACCGGGAATACAGGTGTCCTGAGGAGTAACAGGAGGACATTACACCGGGAATACAGGTGTCCTGAGGAGTAACAGGAGGACATTACACCGGGAATACAAGGTCCTGAGGAGTAACAGGAGGACATTACACCGGGAATACAGGGTCCTGAGGAGTAACAGGAGGACATTACACCGGGAATACAGGGTCCTGAGGAGTAACAGGAGGACATTACACCGGGAATACGGGAGTCCTGAGGAGTAACAGGAGGACATTACACCGGGAATACAGGGTCCTGAGGAGTAACAGGAGGACATTACACCGGGAATACAGGTGTCCTGAGGAGTAACAGGAGGACATTACACCGGGAATACAGGGTCCTGAGGAGTAACAGGAGGACATTACACCGGGAATACAGGGTCCTGAGGAGTAACAGGAGGACATTACACCGGGAATACGGGAGTCCTGAGGAGTAACAGGAGGACATTACACCGGGAATACAGGGTCCTGAGGAGTAACAGGAGGACATTACACCGGGAATGCAGGTGTCCTGAGGAGTAACAGGAGGACATTACACCAGTAATACAGGTGTCCTGAGGAGTAACAGGAGGACATTACACCGGGAATACAGGGTCCTGAGGAGTAACAGGAGGACATTACACCGGGAATACAGGGTCCTGAGGAGTAACAGGAGGACATTACACCGGGAATACAGGTGTCCTGAGGAGTAACAGGAGGACATTACACCGGGAATACAGGGTCCTGAGGAGTAACAGGAGGACATTACACCGGGAATACAGGTGTCCTGAGGAGTAACAGGAGGACATTACACCGGGAATACAGGGTCCTGAGGAGTAACAGGAGGACATTACACCGGGAATACAGGGTCCTGAGGAGTAACAGGAGGACATTACACCGGGAATACGGGAGTCCTGAGGAGTAACAGGAGGACATTACACCGGGAATGCTGGTGTCCTGAGGAGTAACAGGAGGACAGTACACTGGGAATGCAGGTGTCCTGAGGAGTAACAGGAGGACAGTACACTGGGAATGCAGGTGTCCTGAGGAGTAACAGGAGGACATTACACCGGGAATATGGGAGTCCTGAGGAGTAACAGGAGGACATTACACCGGGAATGCTGGTGTCCTGAGGAGTAACAGGAGGACATTACACCAGTAATACAGGTGTCCTGAGGAGTAACAGGAGGACATTACACCGGGAATTCAGGGTCCTGAGGAGTAACAGGAGGACATTACACCGGGAATACAGGTGTCCTGAGGAGTAACAGGAGGACATTACACCAGTAATCAATGTGTTATGTGCTCCTCAGGGGCACATGGGTGGTAGTAGTAGGATATCAGTATACACTAGAGAGGGAGAAGTAGGATTATGTTGCACCAGAGAAGGAGGGATGTAACAGTTCACTATAATAGTAGTAGAAGGTTAATACACCCGGAGAGACTCGAGGATAACAGTCTGTAGGTCCTAGACTGCCCACCCACATCCCACCCGTCATACACTTCCCACACTCCTACCTCACCGTGATCTCCCGCTGACACAGCAATCACAGGCCACAGGATTACGTCACGCAGGCGGGACCACACGGGTGCGGTTAGAAAGAGAAGGAAAACAACATGAAACACGGCAAATGGAAGTGAGAAGACAGGGAAGAGGGCGAGCCGAGCTCCGAGGGAGCCAGGGAGGGGGCCAGGTAGCTGCGCATTAGCAGAAGCTGCGGAGAGGAAGGCTGAGGGCGGGTGGGTGCTGGATACACCGGGAAGGAGCAAGCGGAAGCGCTGTCTAAAGGCGAAAGGAGAGCGGGAGGGGACACTGGGAGGGCAAAGGAGTGGGGAGGGGGCGGCACCTTCAGGACGGGACAGGAGAGTGGGCGGGGCCGCTGGGAGGGCAAAGGAGTGGGGAGGGGGCGGCACCTTCAGGACGGGACAGGAGATGGGGCGGGGGCGGCACCTTCAGGACGGGACAGGAGAGTGGGCGGGGCCGCTGGGAGGGCAAAGGAGTGGGGAGGGGGCGACACCTTCAGGACGGGACAGGAGAGTGGGCGGGGCCGCTGGGAGGGCAAAGGAGTGGGGAGGGGGCGGCACCTTCAGGACGGGACAGGAGATGGGGCGGGGCCACTGGGAGGGCAAAGGAGTGGGGACGGGGCGGCACCTTCAGGAGGGGACAGGAGAGTGGGCGGGGCCGCTGGGAGGGCAAAGGAGTGGGGAGGGGGCGGCACCTTCAGGACGGGACAGGAGATGGGGCGGGGCCACTGGGAGGGCAAAGGAGTGGGGAGGGGGCGGCACCTTCAGGACGGGACAGGAGATGGGGCGGGGCCACTGGGAGGGCAAAGGAGTGGGAACGGGGCGGCACCTTCAGGACGGGACAGGAGAGTGGGTGGGGCCGCTGGGAGGGCAAAGGAGTGGGGAGGGGGCACTGTCTGGATGGGAAAGGAGAGGGGGCGGGGCCACTGGGAGGGCAAAGGAGTGGGGAGGGGGCACTGTCTGGATGGGAAAGGAGAGGGGGCGGGGCCACTGGGAGTGTAAAGAAGTGGGGAGGGGGCACTGTCTGGATGGGAAAGGAGAGGGGGCGGGGCCACTGGGAGGGCAAAGAAGTGGGCGGCACCTTCTGGGCGGGACAGGAGAGGGGGTAGGGCCGCTGGGAGAGCAAAAGAGAGTGTGTGGGGGGAGGGGGCGTCACCACCTGGACGGGAAAGGAGAGGGGGCCGGCCGCTGGAAGGGCAAAGGACTGGGGCACCTTCTCGTTAGGACAGGAGATGGGGTGGGGGCCAGGCACTGTCTGGATGGGAAAGGAGAGGGGGCGGGGGCGCTGGGAGGGAAAAGGAGTGGGTTGGGGGGGGGGGCGCACCTTCTGGACAGGAAAGGACAGGGGGCGGGGCCACTGGGAGGGAAAAGGAGTGGGTTGGGGGGGGGCGCACCTTCTGGACAGGAAAGGACAGGGGGCGGGGCCACTGGGAGGGGGCGGGCACCGTCTGGACGGGAAAGGAGCGGAGGCTGGCACTGCCGGGAGGTAACGGTGTTTAGGTGATTGGGATGAGAGGACAGGGTGAGAGGTGCAGAGGATTCGGGTGATGAGGGG
>NC_092413.1:235873596-235979652 GCF_040894005.1 Engystomops pustulosus | reverse complement strand
GAGGTCTGGGTGGGACCATTATATACACATAGAGCCTTTGGTGGGACATTATATACACATAGAGGTCTGTGGTGGGGACATTATATACACATAGAGGTCTGTGGTGGGGACATTATATACACATAGAGGCCTGTGGTGGGACATTATATACACATAGAGGCCTGTGGTGGGGACATTATATACACATAGAGGCCTGTGGTGGGACATTATATACACATAGAGGTCTGTGGTGGGACATTATATACACATAGAGGCCTGTGGTGGGACATTATATACACATAGAGGCCTGTGGTGGGGACATTATATACACATAGAGGTCTGTGGTGGACATTATATACACATAGAGGCCTGTGGTGGGACATTATATACACATAGAGGTCTGTGGTGGGACATTATATACACATAGAGGCTGTGGTGGGACATTATATACACATAGAGGTCTGTGGTGGGGACATTATATACACATAGAGGTCTGTGGTGGGGACATTATATACACATAGAGGCCTGTGGTGGGACATTATATACACATAGAGGTCTGTGGTGGGGACATTATATACACATAGAGGTCTGTGGTGGGACATTATATACACATAGAGGCCTGTGGTGGGACATTATATACACATAGAGGTCTGTGGTGGGACATTATATACACATAGAGGCCTGTGGTGGGGACATTATATACACATAGAGGCCTGTGGTGGGACATTATATACACATAGAGCCTGTGGTGGGACATTATATACACATAGAGGCTGTGGTGGGACATTATATACACATAGAGGCCTGTGGTGGGACATTATATACACATAGAGGCCTGTGGTGGGACATTATATACACATAGAGGTCTGTGGTGGGACATTATATACACATAGAGGCCTGTGGTGGGACATTATATACACATAGAGGTCTGTGGTGGGACATTATATACACATAGAGGTCTGTGGTGGGGACATTATATACACATAGAGGCCTGTGGTGGGGACATTATATACACATAGAGGTCTGTGGTGGGACATTATATACACATAGAGGTCTGTGGTGGGACATTATATACACATAGAGGTCTGTGGTGGGACATTATATACACATAGAGGCCTGTGGTGGGGACATTATATACACATAGAGGTCTGTGGTGGGACATTATATACACATAGAGGTCTGTGGTGGGGACATTATATACACATAGAGGTCTGTGGTGGGACATTATATACACATAGAGGCCTGTGGTGGGACATTATATACACATAGAGGTCTGTGGTGGGACATTATATACACATAGAGGCCTGTGGTGGGACATTATATACACATAGAGGCCTGTGGTGGGACATTATATACACATAGAGGTCTGTGGTGGGGACATTATATACACATAGAGGCCTGTGGTGGGACATTATATACACATAGAGGCCTGTGGTGGGACATTATATACACATAGAGGCCTGTGGTGGGGACATTATATACACATAGAGGTCTGTGGTGGGGACATTATATACACATAGAGGTCTGTGGTGGGGACATTATATACACATAGAGGTCTGTGGTGGGACATTATATACACATAGAGGTCTGTGGTGGGACATTATATACACATAGAGGTCTGTGGTGGGACATTATATACACATAGAGGCCTGTGGTGGGACATTATATACACATAGAGGCCTGTGGTGGGGACATTATATACACATAGAGGTCTGTGGTGGGGACATTATATACACATAGAGGCCTGTGGTGGGACATTATATACACATAGAGGCCTGTGGTGGGGACATTATATACACATAGAGGTCTGTGGTGGGGACATTATATACACATAGAGGTCTGTGGTGGGGACATTATATACACATAGAGGCCTGTGGTGGGGACATTATATACACATAGAGGCCTGTGGTGGGGACATTATATACACATAGAGGTCTGTGGTGGGGACATTATATACACATAGAGGTCTGTGGTGGGACATTATATACACATAGAGGTCTGTGGTGGGACATTATATACACATAGAGGTCTGTGGTGGGACATTATATACACATAGAGGCCTGTGGTGGGGACATTATATACACATAGAGGTCTGTGGTGGGGACATTATATACACATAGAGGTCTGTGGTGGGACATTATATACACATAGAGGCCTGTGGTGGGGACATTATATACACATAGAGGTCTGTGGTGGGGACATTATATACACATAGAGGTCTGTGGTGGGGACATTATATACACATAGAGGCCTGTGGTGGGGACATTATATACACATAGAGGTCTGTGGTGGGACATTATATACACATAGAGGTCTGTGGTGGGACATTATATACACATAGAGGCCTGTGGTGGGGACATTATATACACATAGAGGTCTGTGGTGGGGACATTATATACACATAGAGGTCTGTGGTGGGACATTATATACACATAGAGGCCTGTGGTGGGGACATTATATACACATAGAGGTCTGTGGTGGGGACATTATATACACATAGAGGTCTGTGGTGGGGACATTATATACACATAGAGGCCTGTGGTGGGGACATTATATACACATAGAGGCCTGTGGTGGGACATTATATATACATAGAGGACTGTGGTGGGACATTATATACACATAGAGGTCTGTGGTGGGGACATTATATCACATAGAGGCCTGTGGTGGGACATTATATACACATAGAGGCCTGTGGTGGGGACATTATATACACATAGAGGTCTGTGGTGGGGACATTATATACACATAGAGGTCTGTGGTGGGACATTATATACACATAGAGGTCTGTGGTGGGACATTATATACACATAGAGGTCTGTGGTGGGGACATTATATACACATAGAGGCCTGTGGTGGGACATTATATACACATAGAGGTCTGTGGTGGGGACATTATATACACATAGAGGCCTGTGGTGAGGACATTATATACACATAGAGGTCTGTGGTGGGGACATTATATACACATAGAGGTCTGTGGTGGGACATTATATACACATAGAGGCCTGTGGTGGGACATTATATACACATAGAGGTCTGTGGTGGGACATTATATACACATAGAGGCCTGTGGTGGGACATTATATACACATAGAGGTCTGTGGTGGGACATTATATACACATAGAGGTCTGTGGTGGAGACATTATATACACATAGAGGTCTGTGGTGGGACATTATATACACATAGAGGTCTGTGGTGGGACATTGTACACATAGAGGTCTGTGGTGAGGACATTATATACACATAGAGGCCTGTGGTGGGGACATTATATACACATAGAGGCCTGTGGTGGGACATTATATACACATAGAGGCCTGTGGTGGGACATTATATACACATAGAGGTCTGTGGTGGGGACATTATATACACATAGAGGTCTGTGGTGGGACATTATATACACATAGAGGTCTGTGGTGGGACATTATATACACATAGAGGCCTGTGGTGGGACATTATATACACATAGAGGTCTGTGGTGGGACATTATATACACATAGAGGCCTGTGGTAGGACATTATATACACATAGAGGCCTGTGGTGGGACATTATATACACATAGAGGTCTGTGGTGGGACATTATATACACATAGAGGTCTGTGGTGAGGACATTATATATACATAGAGGCCTGTGGTGGGGACATTATATACACATAGAGGCCTGTGGTGGGACATTATATACACATAGAGGTCTGTGGTGGGACATTATATACACATAGAGGCCTGTGGTGGGGACATTATATACACATAGAGGTCTGTGGTGGGGACATTATATACATACTATATACATTGGGGGAGGGGTCCCACCTTTTCCTTGGCTGGTCTGGTGGGAGTGCAGGGATTCGGGGTGCGGTAGGCTGTAGATCTGTACGTGGCCACTAGAGAGCGCCATTGCCAGGAGTCCGAGCCGCGCCATCTCCGTGCCCTGCGCCAGTAACATCATCAGCGTCACAGACCCCACACATTGCAGGACAAAACCCCCAAGTCCCCCCCAGGACTTACCTTACGGGGGGTGCCGGGGGGCTCCCATCCACCACTAGGACAGAACTTCAGGTCCAATATACAGCCGTCATCTACCGCCAAACCATAGGAGAAGGAGGCTCCAGAGTCACCGCTACACAAGACAAGAGAACCACGTCACATGGGGGCGTATACTGCACCCACCCCCTACACAAGACAAGAGGGGGCCACGTCACATGGGGGCGTATACTGCACCCACCCCTACACAGGAGAAGAGGGGGCCACGTCACATGGGGGCGTATACTGCACCCACCCCCTACACAAGACAAGAGAGCCACGTCACATGGGGGCGTATACTGCACCCACCCCCTACACAAGACAAGAGGGGGCCACGTCACATGGGGGCGTATACTGCACCCACCCCCTACACAGGACAAGAGGGGGCCACGTCACATGGGGAGTACACTGCACCCACCCCCTACACAGGACAAGAGGGGGGGCCACGTCACATGGACCGTATACTGCACCCACCCCCTACACAAGACAAGAGGGGGCCACGTCACATGGGGGCGTATACTGCACCCACCCCTACACAGGAGAAGAGGGGGCCACGTCACATGGGGAGTACACTGCACCCACCCCCTACACAGGACAAGAGGGGGGGCCACGTCACATGGACCGTATACTGCACCCACCCCCTACACAAGACAAGAGGGGGCCACGTCACATGGGGGCGTATACTGCACCCACCCCTACACAGGAGAAGAGGGGGCCACGTCACATGGGACGTATACTGCACCCACCCCTACACAGGAGAAGAGGGGGCCACGTCACATGGGACGTATACTGCACCCACCCCCTACACAGGACAAGAGGGGGCCACGTCACATGGGGAGTACACTGCACCCACCCCCTACACAGGACAAGAGGGGGGCCACGTCACATGGGGCGTATACTGCACCCACCCCCTACACAGGACAAGAGGGGGCCACGTCACATACACCGCACCCACCCCCTACACAGAACAAGAGGGGGGGCCACGTCACATACACCGCACCCACCCCATACACAGGACAAGAGGGGGCCACGTCACATACACCGCACCCACCCCCTACACAGGACAAGAGGGGGGTGTCGGTCCTAATCGGGCACCCACCTTGTATCTGGGCTCAGGACTCCAAGGCGCCACAGCTGCAGCAGTGCAGGTCCAGTGTGTACAGCACCGAGCCGGTGCCGCTCGTCCATACCCCGGTGACAGTATAGCGCCACATATTGGCAGGAACTGGAACCCCACAGGGTCGGACACCAATCCAAGGACCACACCGGGCCCCCCACAAAGAAGGTGACATCCTGGCGCTGAGGGTGCGGGGGCAGAGACTGGAACCTGAGGAGGCGACACATAGGGGTCAGAGGTCTCATATATACAGGACCCTACCCCCAGCAGCACCCAATCATCTCACCTGCCCAGGACCAGCGGCTCAGGCTCCTCCTCCATCCCCTCTCTACTGATGCTGAATGGCGGGGAAGTGCTCTGCAGGGGCAGGAAGGGCTCCGCCTCACTGACAAAATAACACAAGACAGTGAGCGCAGGACAGCAACGCGGCCTCAACCCCCCCTCCCCCCCGTGTATGATAATAATAACTCCCCCCCCGTGTATAATAATAATAATAATAATAACCCCCCCCGTGTATGATAATAATAACTCCCCCCCCCCGTGTATGATAATAATAATAATAATAACCCCCCCCCGTGTATGATAATAATAATAATAACCCCCCCGTGTATGATAATAATAATAATAACCCCCCCGTGTATGATAATAATAATAATAATAACCCCCCCGTGTATGATAATAATAATAATAATAACCCCCCCCCGTGTATGATAATAATAATAATAACCCCCCCGTGTATGATAATAATAATAATAATAACCCCCCCGTGTATGATAATAATAATAATAATAACCCCCCCCGTGTATGATAATAATAATAATAATAACCCCCCCCGTGTATGATAATAATAATAATAATAACCCCCCCGTGTATGATAATAATAATAACACCCCCCCCCGTGTATGATAATAATAATAACACCCCCCCCCGTGTATGATAATAATAATAACACCCCCCCCCGTGTATGATAATAATAATAACAACCCCCCCCCCGTGTATGATAATAATAATAATAACCCCCCCGTGTATGATAATAATAATAATAATAACCCCCCCGTGTATGATAATAATAATAATAATAACCCCCCCCGTGTATGATAATAATAATAATAATAACCCCCCCCGTGTATGATAATAATAATAATAATAACCCCCCCGTGTATGATAATAATAATAATAACCCCCCCGTGTATGATAATAATAATAACACCCCCCCCGTGTATGATAATAATAATAACACCCCCCCCCGTGTATGATAATAATAATAACACCCCCCCCCCCGTGTATGATAATAATAATAACCCCCCCCCCGTGTATGATAATAATAATAATAATAACCCCCCCCCGTGTATGATAATAATAATAATAATAATAATAATAATAACCCCCCCGTGTATGATAATAATAATAATAACCCCCCCCGTGTATGATAATAATAACTCCCCCCCCGTGTATAATAATAATAATAATAATAACCCCCCCCGTGTATGATAATAATAATAATAATAACCCCCCCGTGTATGATAATAATAATAACCCCCCCCCGGTGTATGATAATAATAACTCCCCCCCCCGTGTATGATAATAATAATAACCCCCCCCCGTGTATGATAATAATAATAACCCCCCCCCCCGTGTATGATAATAATAATAACCCCCCCCCCGTGTATGATAATAATAATAACCCCCCCCCGTGTATGATAATAATAATAACCCCCCCCCCGTGTATGATAATAATAATAACCCCCCCCCCGTGTATGATAATAATAATAACCCCCCCCCCGTGTATGATAATAATAATAACCCCCCCCCCCGTGTATGATAATAATAATAACCCCCCCCCCCGTGTATGATAATAATAATAACCCCCCCCCCGTGTATGATAATAATAATAACCCCCCCCCCCGTGTATGATAATAATAATAACCCCCCCCCCCCGTGTATGATAATAATAATAACCCCCCCCCCGTGTATGATAATAATAATAACCCCCCCCCCGTGTATGATAATAATAATAACCCCCCCCCCCCGTGTATGATAATAATAATAACCCCCCCCCCCCCGTGTATGATAATAATAATAATAATAATAACCCCCCCGTGTATGATAATAATAATAACCCCCCCCCCGTGTATGATAATAATAATAATAATAATAACCCCCCCCGTGTATGATAATAATAATAATAATAACCCCCCCCCCGTGTATGATAATAATAATAACACCCCCCCCCCGTGTATGATAATAATAATAATAATAATAATAATAACCCCCCCCCCGTGTATGATAATAATAATAATAATAATAACCCCCCCCCGTGTATGATAATAATAATAATAATAATAACCCCCCCCCGTGTATGATAATAATAATAATAATAACCCCCCCCCCCGTGTATGATAATAATAATAACACCCCCCCCCCGTGTATGATAATAATAATAATAATAATAACCCCCCCCGTGTATGATAATAATAATAATAATAACCCCCCCCCCCGTGTATGATAATAATAATAACACCCCCCCCCCGTGTATGATAATAATAATAATAATAACCCCCCCCCCCGTGTATGATAATAATAATAATAATAACCCCCCCCCCGTGTATGATAATAATAATAACCCCCCCCGTGTATGATAATAATAATAACACCCCCCCGTGTATGATAATAATAATAACCCCCCCCGTGTATGATAATAATAATAACCCCCCCCGTGTATGATAATAATAATAACCCCCCCCCGTGTATGATAATAATAATAACCCCCCCCCGTGTATGATAATAATAATAACCCCCCCCCCGTGTATGATAATAATAATAACCCCCCCCCGTGTATGATAATAATAATAATAATAACCCCCCCCCGTGTATGATAATAATAACTCCCCCCCGTGTATAATAATAATAATAATAATAACCCCCCCCCCGTGTATGATAATAATAATAACCCCCCCCGTGTATGATAATAATAATAACCCCCCCCCGTGTATGATAATAATAATAACCCCCCCCCCGTGTATGATAATAATAATAACCCCCCCCCCGTGTATGATAATAATAATAACCCCCCCCCGTGTATGATAATAATAATAACCCCCCCCCGTGTATGATAATAATAATAACACCCCCCCCGTGTATGATAATAATAATAACCCCCCCCCGTGTATGATAATAATAATAACCCCCCCCGTGTATGATAATAATAATAACCCCCCCCGTGTATGATAATAATAATAACCCCCCCCCCCGTGTATGATAATAATAATAACCCCCCCCCCGTGTATGATAATAATAATAACCCCCCCCCCCGTGTATGATAATAATAATAACCACCCCCCCCGTGTATGATAATAATAATAACCCCCCCCCGTGTATGATAATAATAATAACCCCCCCCCCGTGTATGATAATAATAATAACCCCCCCCCCCGTGTATGATAATAATAATAACCCCCCCCCCCCCGTGTATGATAATAATAATAACCCCCCCCCCCGTGTATGATAATAATAATAACCCCCCCCCCCGTGTATGATAATAATAATAACCCCCCCCCCCGTGTATGATAATAATAATAACCCCCCCCCCCGTGTATGATAATAATAATAACACCCCCCCGTGTATGATAATAATAATAACACCCCCCCCCCGTGTATGATAATAATAATAACCCCCCCGTGTATGATAATAATAATAATAATAACCCCCCCGTGTATGATAATAATAATAATAATAATCTTTATATGGCGCCATCGTATTCCAAAGATCTACACATCATAGGGGACACATAATATTACATTACACAGCAACAGTCATATGGAGGGAGGGGCCTGACCACAGGAGCTTACAGTCTATGAGGAGGAGGGGCCTGACCACAGGAGCTTACAGTCTATTATATATAAGTATACACAGTAACAGTCATGTGCAGGGAGGGGCCTGACCACAGGAGCTTACAGTCTATTATATATAAGTATACACAGTAACAGTCATGTGCAGGGAGGGGCCTGACCACAGGAGCTTACAGTCTATTATATATAAGTATACACAGTAACAGTCATGTGCAGGGAGGGGCCTGACCACAGGAGCTTACAGTCTATTATATAGAAGTATACACAGTAACAGTCATGTGCAGGGAGGGGCCTGACCACAGGAGCTTACAGTCTATTATATAGAAGTATACACAGTAACAGTCATGTGCAGGGAGGGGCCTGACCACAGGAGCTTACAGTCTATTATATAGAAGTATACACAGTAACAGTCATGTGCAGGGAGGGGCCTGACCACAGGAGCTTACAGTCTATTATATAGAAGTATACACAGTAACAGTCATGTGCAGGGAGGGGCCTGACCACAGGAGCTTACAGTCTATTATATATAAGTATACACAGTAACAGTCATGTGCAGGGAGGGGCCTGACCACAGGAGCTTACAGTCTATTATATATAAGTATACACAGTAACAGTCATGTGCAGGGAGGGGCCTGACCACAGGAGCTTACAGTCTATTATATAGAAGTATACACAGTAACAGTCATGTGCAGGGAGGGGCCTGACCACAGGAGCTTACAGTCTATTATATAGAAGTATACACAGTAACAGTCATGTGCAGGGAGGGGCCTGACCACAGGAGCTTACAGTCTATTATATAGAAGTATACACAGTAACAGTCATGTGCAGGGAGGGGCCTGACCACAGGAGCTTACAGTCTATTATATAGAAGTATACACAGTAACAGTCATGTGCAGGGAGGGGCCTGACCACAGGAGCTTACAGTCTATTATATAGAAGTATACACAGTAACAGTCATGTGCAGGGAGGGGCCTGACCACAGGAGCTTACAGTCTATTATATAGAAGTATACACAGTAACAGTCATGTGCAGGGAGGGGCCTGACCACAGGAGCTTACAGTCTATTATATAGAAGTATACACAGTAACAGTCATGTGCAGGGAGGGGCCTGACCACAGGAGCTTACAGTCTATTATATAGAAGTATACACAGTAACAGTCATGTGCAGGGAGGGGCCTGACCACAGGAGCTTACAGTCTATTATATATAAGTATACACAGTAACAGTCATGTGCAGGGAGGGGCCTGACCACAGGAGCTTACAGTCTATTATATAGAAGTATACACAGTAACAGTCATGTGCAGGGAGGGGCCTGACCACAGGAGCTTACAGTCTATTATATAGAAGTATACACAGTAACAGTCATGTGCAGGGAGGGGCCTGACCACAGGAGCTTACAGTCTATTATATAGAAGTATACACAGTAACAGTCATGTGCAGGGAGGGGCCTGACCACAGGAGCTTACAGTCTATTATATAGAAGTATACACAGTAACAGTCATGTGCAGGGAGGGGCCTGACCACAGGAGCTTACAGTCTATTATATATAAGTATACACAGTAACAGTCATGTGCAGGGAGGGGCCTGACCACAGGAGCTTACAGTCTATTATATATAAGTATACACAGTAACAGTCATGTGCAGGGAGGGGCCTGACCACAGGAGCTTACAGTCTATTATATATAAGTATACACAGTAACAGTCATGTGCAGGGAGGGGCCTGACCACAGGAGCTTACAGTCTATTATATAGAAGTATACACAGTAACAGTCATGTGCAGGGAGGGGCCTGACCACAGGAGCTTACAGTCTATTATATAGAAGTATACACAGTAACAGTCATGTGCAGGGAGGGGCCTGACCACAGGAGCTTACAGTCTATTATATATAAGTATACACAGTAACAGTCATGTGCAGGGAGGGGCCTGACCACAGGAGCTTACAGTCTATTATATATAAGTATACACAGTAACAGTCATGTGCAGGGAGGGGCCTGACCACAGGAGCTTACAGTCTATTATATATAAGTATACACAGTGACCACAGAGCTTACAGTCTATTATCTATAAGTATACACAGTAACAGTCATCTATAAGTATACACAGTAACAGTCATGTGCAGGGAGGGGCCTGACCACAGGAGCTTACAGTCTATTATATATAAGTATACACAGTAACAGTCATGTGCAGGGAGGCGCCTGACCACAGGAGCTTACAGTCTATTATATATAAGTATACACAGTAACAGTCATGTGCAGGGAGGGGCCTGACCACAGGAGCTTACAGTCTATTATATATAAGTATACACAGTAACAGTCATGTGCAGGGAGGGGCCTGACCACAGGAGCTTACAGTCTATTATATAGAAGTATACACAGTAACAGTCATGTGCAGGGAGGGGCCTGACCACAGGAGCTTACAGTCTATTATATATAGTATACACAGTAACAGTCATGTGCAGGGAGGGGCCTGACCACAGGAGCTTACAGTCTATTATATAGAAGTATACACAGTAACAGTCATGTGCAGGGAGGGGCCTGACCACAGGAGCTTACAGTCTATTATATAGAAGTATACACAGTAACAGTCATGTGCAGGGAGGGGCCTGACCACAGGAGCTTACAGTCTATTATATATAAGTATACACAGTAACAGTCATGTGCAGGGAGGGGCCTGACCACAGGAGCTTACAGTCTATTATATATAAGTATACACAGTAACAGTCATGTGCAGGGAGGGGCCTGACCACAGGAGCTTACAGTCTATTATATATAAGTATACACAGTAACAGTCATGTGCAGGGAGGGGCCTGACCACAGGAGCTTACAGTCTATTATATAGAAGTATACACAGTAACAGTCATGTGCAGGGAGGGGCCTGACCACAGGAGCTTACAGTCTATTATCTATAAGTATACACAGTAACAGTCATGTGCAGGGAGGGGCCTGACCACAGGAGCTTACAGTCTATTATATATAAGTATACACAGTAACAGTCATGTGCAGGGAGAGGCCTGACCACAGGAGCTTACAGTCTATTATATAGAAGTATACACAGTAACAGTCATGTGCAGGGAGGGGCCTGACCACAGGAGCTTACAGTCTATTATATATAAGTATACACAGTAACAGTCATGTGCAGGGAGGGGCCTGACCACAGGAGCTTACAGTCTATTATATAGAAGTATACACAGTAACAGTCATGTGCAGGGAGGGGCCTGACCACAGGAGCTTACAGTCTATTATATATAAGTATACACAGTAACAGTCATGTGCAGGGAGGGGCCTGACCACAGGAGCTTACAGTCTATTATATAGAAGTATACACAGTAACAGTCATGTGCAGGGAGGGGCCTGACCACAGGAGCTTACAGTCTATTATATAGAAGTATACACAGTAACAGTCATGTGCAGGGAGGGGCCTGACCACAGGAGCTTACAGTCTATTATATAGAAGTATACACAGTAACAGTCATGTGCAGGGAGGGGCCTGACCACAGGAGCTTACAGTCTATTATATAGAAGTATACACAGTAACAGTCATGTGCAGGGAGGGGCCTGACCACAGGAGCTTACAGTCTATTATATAGAAGTATACACAGTAACAGTCATGTGCAGGGAGGGGCCTGACCACAGGAGCTTACAGTCTATTATATAGAAGTATACACAGTAACAGTCATGTGCAGGGAGGGGCCTGACCACAGGAGCTTACAGTCTATTATATAGAAGTATACACAGTAACAGTCATGTGCAGGGAGGGGCCTGACCACAGGAGCTTACAGTCTATTATATAGAAGTATACACAGTAACAGTCATGTGCAGGGAGGGGCCTGACCACAGGAGCTTACAGTCTATTATATAGAAGTATACACAGTAACAGTCATGTGCAGGGAGGGGCCTGACCACAGGAGCTTACAGTCTATTATATATAAGTATACACAGTAACAGTCATGTGCAGGGAGGGGCCTGACCACAGGAGCTTACAGTCTATTATATAGAAGTATACACAGTAACAGTCATGTGCAGGGAGGGGCCTGACCACAGGAGCTTACAGTCTATTATATAGAAGTATACACAGTAACAGTCATGTGCAGGGAGAGGCCTGACCACAGGAGCTTACAGTCTATTATATAGAAGTATACACAGTAACAGTCATGTGCAGGGAGGGGCCTGACCACAGGAGCTTACAGTCTATTATATATAAGTATACACAGTAACAGTCATGTGCAGGGAGGGGCCTGACCACAGGAGCTTACAGTCTATTATATAGAAGTATACACAGTAACAGTCATGTGCAGGGAGGGGCCTGACCACAGGAGCTTACAGTCTATTATATAGAAGTATACACAGTAACAGTCATGTGCAGGGAGGGGCCTGACCACAGGAGCTTACAGTCTATTATATATGAGTATACACAGTAACAGTCATGTGCAGGGAGGGGCCTGACCACAGGAGCTTACAGTCTATTATATATAAGTATACACAGTAACAGTCATGTGCAGGGAGGGGCCTGACCACAGGAGCTTACAGTCTATTATATAGAAGTATACACAGTAACAGTCATGTGCAGGGAGGGGCCTGACCACAGGAGCTTACAGTCTATTATATAGAAGTATACACAGTAACAGTCATGTGCAGGGAGGGGCCTGACCACAGGAGCTTACAGTCTATTATATATAAGTATACACAGTAACAGTCATGTGCAGGGAGGGGCCTGACCACAGGAGCTTACAGTCTATTATATATAAGTATACACAGTAACAGTCATGTGCAGGGAGGGGCCTGACCACAGGAGCTTACAGTCTATTATATAGAAGTATACACAGTAACAGTCATGTGCAGGGAGGGGCCTGACCACAGGAGCTTACAGTCTATTATATATAAGTATACACAGTAACAGTCATGTGCAGGGAGGGGCCTGACCACAGGAGCTTACAGTCTATTATATATAAGTATACACAGTAACAGTCATGTGCAGGGAGGGGCCTGACCACAGGAGCTTACAGTCTATTATATATAAGTATACACAGTAACAGTCATGTGCAGGGAGGGGCCTGACCACAGGAGCTTACAGTCTATTATATATAAGTATACACAGTAACAGTCATGTGCAGGGAGGGGCCTGACCACAGGAGCTTACAGTCTATTATATATAAGTATACACAGTAACAGTCATGTGCAGGGAGGGGCCTGACCACAGGAGCTTACAGTCTATTATCTATAAGTATACACAGTAACAGTCATGTGCAGGGAGGGGCCTGACCACAGGAGCTTACAGTCTATTATATAGAAGTATACACAGTAACAGTCATGTGCAGGGAGGAGCCTGACCACAGGAGCTTACAGTCTATTATATATAAGTATACACAGTAACAGTCATGTGCAGGGAGGGGCCTGACCACAGGAGCTTACAGTCTATTATATAGAAGTATACACAGTAACAGTCATGTGCAGGGAGGGGCCTGACCACAGGAGCTTACAGTCTATTATATAGAAGTATACACAGTAACAGTCATGTGCAGGGAGGGGCCTGACCACAGGAGCTTACAGTCTATTATATATAAGTATACACAGTAACAGTCATGTGCAGGGAGGGGCCTGACCACAGGAGCTTACAGTCTATTATATATGAGTATACACAGTAACAGTCATGTGCAGGGAGGGGCCTGACCACAGGAGCTTACAGTCTATTATATAGAAGTATACACAGTAACAGTCATGTGCAGGGAGGGGCCTGACCACAGGAGCTTACAGTCTATTATATATAAGTATACACAGTAACAGTCATGTGCAGGGAGGGGCCTGACCACAGGAGCTTACAGTCTATTATATATAAGTATACACAGTAACAGTCATGTGCAGGGAGGGGCCTGACCACAGGAGCTTACAGTCTATTATATAGAAGTATACACAGTAACAGTCATGTGCAGGGAGGGGCCTGACCACAGGAGCTTACAGTCTATTATATAGAAGTATACACAGTAACAGTCATATGGAGGGAGGGGCCTGACCACAGGAGCTTACAGTCTATTATATAGAAGTATACACAGTAACAGTCATGTGCAGGGAGGGGCCTGACCACAGGAGCTTACAGTCTATTATATATAAGTATACACAGTAACAGTCATGTGCAGGGAGGGGCCTGACCACAGGAGCTTACAGTCTATTATATATAAGTATACACAGTAACAGTCATGTGCAGGGAGGGGCCTGACCACAGGAGCTTACAGTCTATTATATAGAAGTATACACAGTAACAGTCATGTGCAGGGAGGGGCCTGACCACAGGAGCTTACAGTCTATTATATAGAAGTATACACAGTAACAGTCATGTGCAGGGAGGGGCCTGACCACAGGAGCTTACAGTCTATTATATAGAAGTATACACAGTAACAGTCATGTGCAGGGAGGCGCCTGACCACAGGAGCTTACAGTCTATTATATAGAAGTATACACAGTAACAGTCATGTGCAGGGAGGGGCCTGACCACAGGAGCTTACAGTCTATTATATAGAAGTATACACAGTAACAGTCATGTGCAGGGAGGGGCCTGACCACAGGAGCTTACAGTCTATTATATAGAAGTATACACAGTAACAGTCATGTGCAGGGAGGGGCCTGACCACAGGAGCTTACAGTCTATTATATATAAGTATACACAGTAACAGTCATGTGCAGGGAGGGGCCTGACCACAGGAGCTTACAGTCTATTATATAGAAGTATACACAGTAACAGTCATGTGCAGGGAGGGGCCTGACCACAGGAGCTTACAGTCTATTATATAGAAGTATACACAGTAACAGTCATGTGCAGGGAGGGGCCTGACCACAGGAGCTTACAGTCTATTATATAGAAGTATACACAGTAACAGTCATGTGCAGGGAGGGGCCTGACCACAGGAGCTTACAGTCTATTATATAGAAGTATACACAGTAACAGTCATGTGCAGGGAGGGGCCTGACCACAGGAGCTTACAGTCTATTATATATAAGTATACACAGTAACAGTCATATGGAGGGAGGGGCCTGACCACAGGAGCTTACAGTCTATGAGGATGAGGGAAGGACACAAGAGCTTACAGTCTATGAGGATGAGGGGGAGGACACAAGAGCTTACAGTCTATGAGGATGAGGGGGAGGACACAAGAGCTTACAGTCTATGAGGATGAGGGGGTGACACAAGAGCTTACAGTCTATGAGGATGAGGAGGGGACACAAGAGCTTACAGTCTATGAGGATGAAGGGGTGACACAAGAGCTTACAGTCTATGAGGATGAGGGGGGACACAAGAGCTTACAGTCTATGAGGATGAGGGGGGACACAAGAGCTTACAGTCTATGAGGATGAGGGGGAGGACACAAGAGCTTACAGTCTATGAGGATGAGGGAGACACAAGAGCTTACAGTCTATGAGGATGAGGGGGGGCACAAGAGCTTACAGTCTATGAGGATGAGGGGGTGACACAAGAGCTTACAGTCTATGAGGATGAGTGGGGGACACAAGAGCTTACAGTCTATGAGGATGAGGGGGTGACACAAGAGCTTACAGTCTATGAGGATGAGGTGTGACACAAGAGCTTACAGTCTATAAGGATGAGGGGGGACACAAGAGCTTACAGTCTATGAGGATGAGAGGGGACACAAGAGCTTACAGTCTATGAGGATGAGGGGAGGACACAAGAGCTTACAGTCTATGAGGATGAGGGAGGACACAAGAGCTTACAGTCTATGAGGATGAGGGGGGGGGACACAAGAGCTTACAGTCTATGAGGATGAGGGGTGACACAAGAGCTTACAGTCTATGAGGATGAGGGGGGACACAAGAGCTTACAGTCTATGAGGATGAGGGAGGACACAAGAGCTTACAGTCTATGAGGATGAGGGAGGACACAAGAGCTTACAGTCTATGAGGATGAGGAGGTGACACAAGAGCTTACAGTCTATGAGGATGAGGGGGGACACAAGAGCTTACAGTCTATGAGGATGAGGGGGTGACACAAGAGCTTACAGTCTATGAGGATGAGGGGGTGACACAAGAGCTTACAGTCTATGAGGATGAGGGGGGACACAAGAGCTTACAGTCTATGAGGATGAGGGGGAACACAAGAGCTTACAGTCTATGAGGATGAGGGGGTGACACAAGAGCTTACAGTCTATGAGGATGAGGGGGTGACACAAGAGCTTACAGTCTATGAGGATGAGGGGGTGACACAAGAGCTTACAGTCTATGAGGATGAGGGGGTGACACAAGAGCTTACAGTCTATGAGGATGAGGGAGGACACAAGAGCTTACAGTCTATGAGGATGAGGGGAGGACACAAGAGCTTACAGTCTATGAGGATGAGGGGGGATGCAAGAGCTTACAGTCTATGAGGATGAGGGGAGGACACCAGAGCTTACAGTCTATGAGGATGAGGGGAGGACACAGGAGGTATAAGAGCTTGTATAATGGTCCAGCCATTCTTTAGAAGGGAGCAGTATAAAATAATATATAATTTCTCCTGCTCATCATCCGCATGTAATATACAGGGTCCGTGGTGATGGGACTGCAGATAGGTCTGGAGTTTGGTGGTTGCCGGATAACAGGCGGGAGGAGGACGCTATGCTGGTTAGTAAAGAGCGAGATGACGTTTTGTGCAGTTAGTGAGATCTCCTCACCTGCAGGACTAGGACCACCATGTCCCTGGCTTCAGGAGGGTACGACTTACCTGGGCGATAAGAAGTGCCAGCTGTCTTTGTGTGGGATCCATTCAGGATGCGCCCAGTCCGAGTACTGGGCTTCCCGGCTACAGAGGAGAGACAGGCTGGTTAGTAAAGAGGCACGAGGTACACAGCGCCTCATCCTTACACACATCTTACAAGTCCATAGTGATCTGTGCAGAGCTCCACACCGGGCCCATGATGGAATTGTGCAGGCCGTTCTCAGCATTGCCTTTCAAATGGGGGGAGATCTTCTGGAAACGAGAAGAACATCAAATCAGTAATGGAGGGGAAGAAGGACGGACGAGGGGAAGAGGGCGGCGCGGGGTAAGGAAGAAGGACGGACGAGGGGAAGAGGAAAGTAGAGAAGAGGGTGGCACGGGGTAAGGAAGAAGGAGGAGGAGAAGAGGAAAGCAGAGGAGGAGGAGAAGAGGAAAGCAGAGGAGGAGGAGAAGAGGAAAGCAGAGGAGGAGGAGAAGAGGAAAGCAGAGGAGGAGGAGAAGAGGAAAGCAGAGGAGAAGAGGGTGGCGCAGGGTAAGGAAGAAGAACGAGGGGAAGAGGAAAGCAGAGGAGAAGAGCGTGGCGCGGGGTAAGGAAGAAGGACGGACGAGGGGAAGAGGAAAGTAGAGAAGAGGGTGGCACGGGGTAAGGAAGAAGGAGGAGGAGAAGAGGAAAGCAGAGGAGGAGGAGAAGAGGAAAGCAGAGGAGGAGAAGAGGAAAGCAGAGGAGAAGAGCGTGGCGCAGGGTAAGGAAGAAGAACGAGGGGAAGAGGAAAGCAGAGGAGAAGATGACGATGGGTAAGGAAGAAGGATGTAGAGGAATGAAGCAGGAAGATGAAGTAACAGGGACAGGACACATCTTACACCACTTGGAGCTTTGGCTCAGGATGAATCTCCACCATGCTGGGAGGATGGAGAATAGTGTGACAGTAGTGACACCCAGGACTGAGGACCCCCTGGTTCTCAGGTGGGGGCCGGGGTATCTGCTGTGTGACAATAAGACGTGGTGGATTCCATGAATCAGATTCCAGTACAATACATGGAAATGGAGATCTGATCCCTCACCATCCCTACCCGGGAGACTAGTGACAAGCCGGGCATCCCCTGCCGCAGGACCTCACCTCTCCGGGTGTAAAGACGCTTCTCCTGTAGAAGGAGAGGTCGCCTTCACTCTCCTCCCCGCTCAGGTTGTCCTCCTCCACCTCTTCTCTTTCCTGCTCAAGGACGTCTTCTGATACTACAAAGTCCACATCATCATCGGAGTCGCCTGCCTTCCTCTTCCTATGCCGCTTCTTCCCCGTCTCCTCTTGGACCTTCTTCTCAGTTCTGTGGGTAGAGGATAATCCAGAACCTGCCCATTCATTTGCTAAATCCTGGAAATACTTCATGGCCCTGGGGGAAGAAGAGATGAAAGCCCTGGTCAGGAGAAGAGACCACTAAAGCATGTCCCCTCCCGTGTCAGAGACGCCCACCGCAGCGCTCCACTGTATTCAGCTGTGGTCATGGGATCTCCGACATGAGAAACTGGAAGTGTCCAGAAGCCGTCATGGACTCACGTTTTAGCTGCACGTCTCCTCGGGCGACCACTTTGTGTTAGTTCCTCCTCCATGTTCTCAGAGTCGCTCTGCCTGTCCTCCACATGACTCTGGGCCTCCAGCTCTTGAGCCATCTTTATAATCAGCATCTCGGCCTTAGACTTGCGGCCTCGCTTCCTGGGCCCCACAGGAGTCTGCAGAAGAGAAGGATCTTCAGAGACCAGAGATTTATCCTTACTGTCCAAAGGAGAAGGATCTGGAAGACAATGGACAAAAAAACACAATAGAGGTCACGACCAAAAGAGAAACACAGAAGTAGAAGGGTCCAACTGGGCGGAAGGGAGAGGGGAAAGGGGAGAAGGTCCCAACCATAAGGAGGGAAGGAAATGAGCAATGGAGAAGAGAAGACCTCAGGGACAGAGGATGAAGCTGGCACTGGGCATCCTGGATGAAGAAGGACAGCATGGAGGACACATACCAGGGATTGGCTCTTGGGACGTTGGGAGAGAGAAGAGCGGCTGTTTCTTTGCGGACTCATTAATTGAGGTCACATCCGGATCATTTCTGCCAGAAGGAGCCGGCCTCATCTTCTGCAGTTTAGCTTTAGACCTTCGGTATCGCTTCTTTGGTACCACAGGCGTCTGCAGAAGAAGGGAGTCCTCAGACGCCAAAGATTTATCCTCCATAGGAGAACGATCTGAAAGGCAACGGATCAAACACACGTCAGAATATTAGGAGTATCGGGAGGGAGAGGAGAAGGACCTGTCCATGAGGAAGAAGGGGGCCCCAGGAGGGAGAGGCCTCAGAGGAGATGGAGGGACGCTTACAGTAGTATGGAGGATACCTACCAGTGCTGGGCTGCAGAGTATCTCGTGATGCCAGGAGAGAGGAGCGCAATCTATTACTAGCTGCTGGAATAAACAAGGACTGACAGACATCCAGGTCCTTCCTGCCCGGAGGAGGAACGAGAGGAACCCCCGACTCCTGCGCCTGCCTCATCCTCTGCAGATCAGCTTTAGACTTGCGGCCTCGTTTCTTTGGCACCTTCACAGGTAAAGGACTGTGAGGGGTCACATCGGGGATGGAATTCTGCATAGAACTGGCAAGACATGTCCGGAGGTCCCCAGCATCAGGCTCAGCATGGAGACTCTCTTCCAGGTCCACAACACTTTTCACTTTGGAAGAGAAGGTTTGTGGGAAACATGAGGAATCCTCAGGGGCCCAATATTGGATGTTCCTATCCCCATTTGTAGGACCTGCATGACACATGAGGATACAGACAGTTACACACGGAGGGGGGCAAACAGGATTAGAGAGAGGACCAGAGCTATGGATGAAGAAGAGGAGAGAGAGGACCAGAGCTATGGATGAAGAAGAGGAGAGAGAGGACCAGAGCTAGAGACCGAGATGAGGAGAAGGAGGACCAGAGCTAGAGACCGAGATGAGGAGAAGGAGGACCAGAGCTAGAGACCGAGATGAGGAGAAGGAGGACCAGAGCTAGAGACCGAGATGAGGAGAAGGAGGACCAGAGCTAGAGACCGAGATGAGGAGAAGGAGGACCAGAGCTAGAGACCGAGATGAGGAGAAGGAGGACCAGAGCTAGAGACCGAGATGAGGAGAAGGAAGACCAGAGCTAGAGACCGAGATGAGGAGAAGGAGGACCAGAGCTAGAGACCGAGATGAGGAGAAGGAAGACCAGAACAAGAGACCGAGATGAGGAGAAGGAGGACCAGAGCTAGAGACCGAGATGAGGAGAAGGAGGACCAGAGCTAGAGACCGAGATGAGGAGAAGGAGGACCAGAGCTAGAGACCGAGATGAGGAGAAGGAAGACCAGAACAAGAGACCGAGATGAGGAGAAGGAGGACCAGAGCTAGAGACCGAGATGAGGAGAAGGAGGACCAGAGCTAGAGACCGAGATGAGGAGAAGGAGGGCCAGAGCTAGAGACCGAGATGAGGAGAAGGAGGGCCAGAGCTAGAGACCGAGATGAGGAGAAGGAGGGCCAGAGCTAGAGACCGAGATGAGGAGAAGGAGGACCAGAGCTAGAGACCGAGATGAGGAGAAGGAGGACCAGAGCTAGAGACCGAGATGAGGAGAAGGAGGACCAGAGCTAGAGACCGAGATGAGGAGAAGGAGGACCAGAGCTAGAGACCGAGATGAGGAGAAGGAGGACCAGAGCTAGAGACCGAGATGAGGAGAAGGAGGACCAGAGCTAGAGACCGAGATGAGGAGAAGGAGGACCAGAGCTAGAGACCGAGATGAGGAGAAGGAGGACCAGAGCTAGAGACCGAGATGAGGAGAAGGAGGACCAGAGCTAGAGACCGAGATGAGGAGAAGGAGGACCAGTGCTAGAGATCAAGATGAGGAGAAGGAGAACCAGAGCTAGAGACCAAGATGAGGAGAAGGAGGACCAGAGCTAGAGACCGAGATGAGGAGAAGGAAGACCAGAACAAGAGACCGAGATGAGGAGAAGGAGGACCAGAGCTAGAGACCGAGATGAGGAGAAGGAGGACCAGAGCTAGAGACCAAGATGAGGAGAAGGAGGACCAGAGCTAGAGACCAAGATGAGGAGAAGGAGGACCAGAGCTAGAGACCAAGATGAGGAGAAGGAGGACCAGAGCTAGAGACCAAGATGAGAAGAAGGAGGACCAGAGCTAGAGACCAAGATGAGGAGAAGGAGGACCAGAGCTAGAGACCAAGATGAGGAGAAGGAGGACCAGAGCTAGAGACCGAGATGAGGAGAAGGAGGACCAGAGCTAGAGACCGAGATGAGGAGAAGGAGGACCAGAGCTAGAGACCGAGATGAGGAGAAGGAGGACCAGAGCTAGAGACCGAGATGAGGAGAAGGAGGACCAGAGCTAGAGACCGAGATGAGGAGAAGGAGGACCAGAGCTAGAGACCGAGATGAGGAGAAGGAGGACCAGAGCTAGAGACCGAGATGAGGAGAAGGAGGACCAGAGCTAGAGACCGAGATGAGGAGAAGGAAGACCAGAACAAGAGACCGAGATGAGGAGAAGGAGGGCCAGAGCTAGAGACCGAGATGAGGAGAAGGAGGACCAGAGCTAGAGACCGAGATGAGGAGAAGGAGGACCAGAGCTAGAGACCGAGATGAGGAGAAGGAGGACCAGAGCTAGAGACCGAGATGAGGAGAAGGAGGACCAGAGCTAGAGACCGAGATGAGGAGAAGGAGGACCAGAGCTAGAGACCGAGATGAGGAGAAGGAGGACCAGAGCTAGAGACCGAGATGAGGAGAAGGAGGACCAGAGCTAGAGACCGAGATGAGGAGAAGGAGGACCAGAGCTAGAGACCAAGATGAGGAGAAGGAGGACCAGAGCTAGAGACCGAGATGAGGAGAAGGAGGACCAGAGCTAGAGACCGAGATGAGGAGAAGGAGGACCAGAGCTAGAGACCGAGATGAGGAGAAGGAGAACCAGAGCTAGAGACCGAGATGAGGAGAAGGAGGACCAGTGCTAGAGACCGAGATGAGGAGAAGGAAGACCAGAGCTAGAGACCGAGATGAGGAGAAGGAGGACCAGAGCTAGAGACCAAGATGAGGAGAAGGAGGACCAGAGCTAGAGACCAAGATGAGGAGAAGGAGGACTAGAGCTAGAGACCGAGATGAGGAGAAGGAGGACCAGAGCTAGAGACCAAGATGAGGAGAAGGAGGACCAGAGCTAGAGACCGAGATGAGGAGAAGGAGGACCAGAGCTAGAGACCAAGATGTGGAGAAGGAGGACCAGAGCTAGAGACCAAGATGAGGAGAAGGAGGACCAGTGCTAGAGATCAAGATGAGGAGAAGGAGGACCAGAGCTAGAGACCGAGATGAGGAGAAGGAGGACCAGAGCTAGAGACCGAGATGAGGAGAAGGAGGGCCAGAGCTAGAGACCAAGATGAGGAGAAGGAGGACCAGTGCTAGAGACCAAGATGAGGAGAAGGAGGACCAGTGCTAGAGATCAAGATGAGGAGAAGGAGGACCAGAGCTAGAGACCGAGATGAGGAGAAGGAGGACCAGAGCTAGAGACCGAGATGAGGAGAAGGAGGACCAGAGCTAGAGACCGAGATGAGGAGAAGGAGGACCAGAGCTAGAGACCAAGATGAGGAGAAGGAGGACCAGAGCTAGAGACCAAGATGAGGAGAAGGAGGACCAGAGCTAGAGACCAAGATGAGGAGAAGGAGGACCAGAGCTAGAGACCAAGATGAGGAGAAGGAGGACCAGAGCTAGAGACCAAGAGGAGGAGAAGGAGGACCAGAGCTAGAGACCAAGATGAGGAGAAGGAGGACCAGAGCTAGAGACCAAGATGAGGAGAAGGAGGACCAGAGCTAGAGACCGAGATGAGGAGAAGGAGGACCAGAGCTAGAGACCGAGATGAGGAGAAGGAGGACCAGAGCTAGAGACCAAGATGAGGAGAAGGAGGACCAGAGCTAGAGACCAAGATGAGGAGAAGGAGGACCAGAGCTAGAGACCGAGATGAGAAGAAGGAGGACCAGAGCTAGAGACCGAGATGAGGAGAAGGAGGACCAGAGCTAGAGACCAAGATGAGAAGAAGGAGGACCAGAGCTAGAGACCGAGATGAGGAGAAGGAGGACCAGAGCTAGAGACCGAGATGAAAAGAAGGAGGACCAGAGCTAGAGACCAAGATGAGGAGAAGGAGGACCAGAGCTAGAGACCGAGATGAGGAGAAGGAGGACCAGAGCACGAGGGAAGACCAAGAGGAGGAGAAGGAGGACCAGTGCTAGAGACCGAGATGAGGAGAAGGAGGACCAGAGCTAGAGACCGAGATGAGGAGAAGGAGAACCAGAGCTAGAGACCAAGAGGAGGAGAAGGAGGACCAGAGCTAGAGACCGAGATGTGGAGAAGGAGGACCAGAGCTAGAGACCGAGATGTGGAGAAGGAGGACCAGAGCTAGAGACCGAGATGTGGAGAAGGAGGACCAGAGCTAGAGACCAAGATGTGGAGAAGGAGGACCAGAGCTAGAGACCGAGATGTGGAGAAGGAGGACCAGAGCTAGAGACCGAGATGAGAAGGAGGACCAGAGCTAGAGACCAAGATGTGGAGAAGGAGGACCAGAGCTAGAGACCGAGATGTGGAGAAGGAGGACCAGAGCTAGAGACCGAGATGAGGAGAAGGAGGACCAGAGCAAGAGACCGAGATGAGGAGAAGGAGGACCAGAGCTAGAGACCAAGATGAGGAGAAGGAGGACCAGAGCCAGAGACCGAGATGAGGAGAAGGAGGACCAGAGCTAGAGACCAAGATGAGGAGAAGGAGGGCCAGAGCCAGAGACCAAGATGAGGAGAAGGAGGGCCAGAGCTAGAGACCGAGATGAGGAGAAGAAGGACCAGAGCTAGAGACCGAGATGAGGAGAAGGAGGACCAGTGCTAGAGACCGAGATGAGGAGAAGGAGGGCCAGAGCTAGAGACCGAGATGAGGAGAAGAAGGACCAGAGCTAGAGACCGAGATGAGGAGAAGGAGGACCAGTGCTAGAGACCAAGATGAGGAGAAGGAGGGCCAGAGCTAGAGACCGAGATGAGGAGAAGAAGGACCAGAGCTAGAGACCGAGATGAGGAGAAGGAGGACCAGTGCTAGAGACCGAGATGAGGAGAAGGAGGACCAGAGCTAGAGACCAAGATGAGCAGAAGGAGGACCAGAACTAGAGACCGAGATGAGGAGAAGGAGGACCAGAGCTAGAGACCAAGATGAGGAGAAGGAGGACCAGAGCCAGAGACCGAGATGAGGAGAAGGAGGACCAGAGCTAGAGACCAAGATGAGGAGAAGGAGGACCAGAGCCAGAGACCAAGATGAGGAGAAGGAGGGCCAGAGCTAGAGACCGAGATGAGGAGAAGAAGGACCAGAGCTAGAGACCGAGATGAGGAGAAGGAGGACCAGTGCTAGAGACCGAGATGAGGAGAAGGAGGGCCAGAGCTAGAGACCGAGATGAGGAGAAGAAGGACCAGAGCTAGAGACCGAGATGAGGAGAAGGAGGACCAGTGCTAGAGACCAAGATGAGGAGAAGGAGGGCCAGAGCTAGAGACCGAGATGAGGAGAAGAAGGACCAGAGCTAGAGACCGAGATGAGGAGAAGGAGGACCAGTGCTAGAGACCGAGATGAGGAGAAGGAGGACCAGAGCTAGAGACCAAGATGAGCAGAAGGAGGACCAGAACTAGAGACCGAGATGAGGAGAAGGAGGACCAGAGCTAGAGACCGAGATGAGGAGAAGGAGAACCAGAGCTAGAGACCGAGATGAGGAGAAGGAGGACCAGAGCTAGAGACCGAGATGAGGAGAAGGAGAACCAGAGCTAGAGACCGAGATGAGGAGAAGGAGGACCAGAGCACGAGGGAAGACCAAGAGGAGGAGAGAGAGGACCAGAGCTAGAGACCGAGATGAGGAGAAGGAGGACCAGAGCAGGAGGGAAGACCAGATTGAGGGTGATGAGGAGGAGGTGATGGAGGTGTAGGACCTCCTGGGGTCACCTACCCGTGTCCTGTGGTGGGAAGGCGGAGGAGCACAATCTCTTTTGGGGACCTTCATGGGGCAGAGCTGCCGTGTTTTCTGGGGACTGAATGTCATGGGGACACTTGGTGGCAGGAGAGTGTAGGAGAGGGGCCACGGCCTCCTGCATGGCTACCCCGGTGGTGGGAGCGCTGACGCCCAGAGGAAGGAGAGCGGGGAGAGCTAGACTCTCGTCTTCTCTCCTCTGTACCATGACCTCTGCAGGAAGCGAAGCCCAGGAGCCAGGAGGAGATCCGGCCATCAACAGACCACAATCATCATGGAGAACCACAGCGCCACCACCTGGTGAGAGAGGGGACAGCGTCACTACAGGGAGGAGACCACCCGACCCACCACAGTGTACCACAGCGCCACCACCTGCTGAGAGAGGGGACAGCGTCACTACAGAGAGGAGACCACCCGACCCACCACAGTGTACCACAGCGCCACCACCTGCTGAGAGAGGGGACAGCGTCACTACAGGGAGGAGACCACCCCACCCACCACAGTGTACCACAGCGCCACCACCTGCTGAGAGAGGGGACAGTGTCACTACAGGGAGGAGACCACCCCACCCACCACAGTGTACCACAGCGCCACCACCTGGTGAGAGAGGGGACAGTGTCACTACAGGGAGGAGACCACCCCACCCACCACAGTGTACCACAGCGCCACCACCTGCTGAGAGAGGGGACAGCGTCACTACAGGGAGGAGACCACCCCACCCACCACAGTGTACCACAGCGCCACCACCTGCTGAGAGAGGGGACAGTGTCACTACAGGGAGGAGACCACCCGACCCACCACAGTGTACCACAGCGCCACCACCTGCTGAGAGAGGGGACAGCGTCACTACAGGGAGGAGACCACCCGACCCACCACAGTGTACCACAGCGCCACCACCTGGTGAGAGAGGGGACAGCGTCACTACAGGGAGGAGACCACCCCACCCACCACAGTGTACCACAGCGCCACCACCTGGTGAGAGAGGGGACAGTGTCACTACAGGTAGGAGACCACCCCACCCACCACAGAGTACCACAGCGCCACCACCTGCTGAGAGAGGGGACAGCGTCACTACAGGGAGGAGACCACCCCACCCACCACAGTGTACCACAGCGCCACCACCTGCTGAGAGAGGGGACAGCGTCACTACAGGGAGGAGACCACCCCACCCACCACAGTGTACCACAGCGCCACCACCTGGTGAGAGAGGACAGCGTCACTACAGGGAGGAGACCACCCCACCCACCACAGTGTACCACAGCGCCACCACCTGCTGAGAGAGGGGACAGTGTCACTACAGGGAGGAGACCACCCCACCCACCACAGTGTACCACAGCGCCACCACCTGCTGAGAGAGGGGACAGTGTCACTACAGGGAGGAGACCACCCCACCCACCACAGTGTACCACAGCGCCACCACCTGCTGAGAGAGGGGACAGTGTCACTACAGGGAGGAGACCACCCGACCCACCACAGTGTACCACAGCGCCACCACCTGCTGAGAGAGGGGACAGCGTCACTACAGGGAGGAGACCACCCCACCCACCACAGTGTACCACAGCGCCACCACCTGCTGAGAGAGGGGACAGCGTCACTACAGGGAGGAGATCACCCCACCCACCACAGTGTACCACAGCGCCACCACCTGCTGAGAGAGGGGACAGCGTCACTACAGGGAGGAGACCACCCCACCCACCACAGTGTACCACAGCGCCACCACCTGCTGAGAGAGGGGACAGCGTCACTACAGGGAGGAGACCACCCCACCCACCACAGTGTACCACAGCGCCACCACCTGCTGAGAGAGGGGACAGCGTCACTACAGGGAGGAGACCACCCCACCCACCACAGTGTACCACAGCGCCACCACCTGCTGAGAGAGGGGACAGTGTCACTACAGGGAGGAGACCACCCAATCCACCACAGTGTACCAGGGAGGAGACCACCCAATCCACCACAGTGTACCACAGCGCCACCACCTGCTGAGAGAGGGGACAGCGTCACTACAGGGAGGAGACCACCCCACCCACCACCTGCTGAGAGAGGGGACAGTGTCACTACAGGGAGGAGACCACCCGACCCACCACAGTGTACCACAGCGCCACCACCTGCTGAGAGAGGGGACAGCGTCACTACAGGGAGGAGACCACCCGACCCACCGCAGTGTACCACAGCGCCACCACCTGCTGAGAGAGGGGACAGCGTCACTACAGGGAGGAGACCACCCCACCCACCACAGTGTACCACAGCGCCACCACCTGGTGAGAGAGGGGACAGCGTCACTACAGGGAGGAGACCACCCAACCCACCACAGTGTACCACAGCGCCACCACCTCGTGAGAGAGGGGACAGCGTCACTACAGGGAGGAGACCACCCGACCCACCACAGTGTACCACAGCGCCACCACCTGGTGAGAGAGGGGACAGCGTCACTACAGGGAGGAGACCACCCCACCCACCACAGTGTACCACAGCGCCACCACCTGGTGAGAGAGGGGACAGTGTCACTACAGGGAGGAGACCACCCGACCCACCACAGTGTACCACAGCGCCACCACCTGCTGAGAGAGGGGACAGTGTCACTACAGGGAGGAGACCACCCGACCCCCCACAGTGTACCACAGCGCCACCACCTGGTGAGAGAGGGGACAGTGTCACTACAGGGAGGAGACCACCCGACCCCCCACAGTGTACCACAGCGCCACCACCTGCTGAGAGAGGGTATAGCGTCACTACAGGGAGGAGACCACCCCACCCACCACAGTGTACCACAGCGCCACCACCTGGTGAGAGAGGGGACAGTGTCACTACAGGGAGGAGACCACCCCACCCACCACAGTGTACCACAGCGCCACCACCTGGTGAGAGAGGGGACAGTGTCACTACAGGGAGGAGACCACCCGACCCACCACAGAGTACCACAGCGCCACCACCTGCTGAGAGAGGGTACAGCGTCACTACAGGGAGGAGACCACCCCACCCACCACCTGGTGAGAGAGGGGACAGCGTCACTACAGGGAGGAGACCACCCGACCCACCACAGTGTACCACAGCGCCACCACCTGGTGAGAGAGGGGACAGCGTCACTACAGGGAGGAGACCACCCCACCCACCACAGTGTACCACAGCGCCACCACCTGGTGAGAGAGGGGACAGCGTCACTACAGGGAGGAGACCACCCCACCCACCACAGTGTACCACAGCGCCACCACCTGCTGAGAGAGGGTACAGCGTCACTACAGGGAGGAGACCACCCCACCCACCACCTGGTGAGAGAGGGGACAGCGTCACTACAGGGAGGAGACCACCCGACCCACCACAGTGTACCACAGCGCCACCACCTGGTGAGAGAGGACAGAGTCACTACAGGGAGGAGACCACCCGACCCACCACATAGTACCACAGCGCCACCACCTGGTGAGAGAGGGGACAGCGTCACTACAGGGAGGAGACCACCCAATCCACCACAGTGTACCACAGCGCCACCACCTGCTGAGAGAGGGGACAGCGTCACTACAGGGAGGAGACCACCCCACCCACCACCTGCTGAGAGAGGGGACAGTGTCACTACAGGGAGGAGACCACCCGACCCACCACAGTGTACCACAGCGCCACCACCTGCTGAGAGAGGGGACAGCGTCACTACAGGGAGGAGACCACCCGACCCACCGCAGTGTACCACAGCGCCACCACCTGCTGAGAGAGGGGACAGCGTCACTACAGGGAGGAGACCACCCCACCCACCACCTGCTGAGAGAGGGGACAGTGTCACTACAGGGAGGAGACCACCCGACCCACCACAGTGTACCACAGCGCCACCACCTGCTGAGAGAGGGGACAGCGTCACTACAGGGAGGAGACCACCCGACCCACCACAGTGTACCACAGCGCCACCACCTGCTGAGAGAGGGGACAGCGTCACTACAGGGAGGAGACCACCCAACCCACCACAGTGTACCACAGCGCCACCACCTGCTGAGAGAGGGGACAGCGTCACTACAGGGAGGAGACCACCCCACCCACCACAGTGTACCACAGCGCCACCACCTGGTGAGAGAGGGGACAGCGTCACTACAGGGAGGAGACCACCCCACCCACCACAGTGTACCACAGCGCCACCACCTGCTGAGAGAGGGGACAGCGTCACTACAGGGAGGAGACCACCCCACCCACCACAGAGTACCACAGCGCCACCACCTGCTGAGAGAGGGGACAGCGTCACTACAGGGAGTAGACCACCCGACCCACCGCAGTGTACCACAGCGCCACCACCTGGTGAGAGAGGGGACAGCGTCACTACAGGGAGGAGACCACCCCACCCACCACAGTGTACCACAGCGCCACCACCTGGTGAGAGAGGGGACAGTGTCACTACAGAGAGGAGACCACCCGACCCACCACAGTGTACCACAGCGCCACCACCTGCTGAGAGAGGGGACAGCGTCACTACAGGGAGGAGACCACCCCACCCACCACAGAGTACCACAGCGCCACCACCTGCTGAGAGAGGGGACAGTGTCACTACAGGGAGGAGACCACCCCACCCACCACAGTGTACCACAGCGCCACCACCTGCTGAGAGAGGGGACAGTGTCACTACAGGGAGGAGACCACCCGACCCACCACAGAGTACCACAGCGCCACCACCTGGTGAGAGAGGGGACAGCGTCACTACAGGGAGGAGACCACCCCACCCACCACAGTGTACCACAGCGCCACCACCTGCTGAGAGAGGGGACAGTGTCACTACAGGGAGGAGACCACCCCACCCACCACAGTGTACCACAGCGCCACCACCTGCTGAGAGAGGGGACAGTGTCACTACAGGGAGGAGACCACCCCACCCACCACAGTGTACCACAGCGCCACCACCTGCTGAGAGAGGGGACAGTGTCACTACAGGGAGGAGACCACCCCACCCACCACAGTGTACCACAGCGCCACCACCTGCTGAGAGAGGGGACAGCGTCACTACAGGGAGGAGACCACCCGACCCACCGCAGTGTACCACAGCGCCACCTCCTGCTGAGAGAGGGGACAGCGTCACTACAGGGAGGAGACCACCCCACCCACCACAGTGTACCACAGCGCCACCACCTGCTGAGAGAGGGGACAGTGTCACTACAGGGAGGAGACCACCCCACCCACCACAGTGTACCACAGCGCCACCACCTGCTGAGAGAGGGGACAGTGTCACTACAGGGAGGAGACCACCCCACCCACCACAGTGTACCACAGCGCCACCACCTGGTGAGAGAGGGGACAGTGTCACTACAGAGAGGAGACAACCCCACCCACCACAGTGTACCACAGCGCCACCACCTGGTGAGAGAGGACAGCGTCACTACAGAGAGGAGACCACCCGACCCACCACAGTGTACCACAGCGCCACCACCTGGTGAGAGAGGGGACAGCGTCACTACAGGGAGGAGACCACCCCACCCACCACAGTGTACCACAGCGCCACCACCTGCTGAGAGAGGGGACAGTGTCACTACAGAGAGGAGACCACCCGACCCACCACAGTGTACCACAGCGCCACCACCTGCTGAGAGAGGGGACAGCGTCACTACAGGGAGGAGACCACCCCACCCACCACAGTGTACCACAGCGCCACCACCTGCTGAGAGAGGGGACAGTGTCACTACAGGGAGGAGACCACCCGACCCACCACAGTGTACCACAGCGCCACCACCTGGTGAGAGAGGGGACAGTGTCACTACAGGGAGGAGACCACCCCACCCACCACAGTGCACCACAGCGCCACCACCTGCTGAGAGAGGGGACAGCGTCACTACAGGGAGGAGACAACCCCACCCACCACAGTGTACCACAGCGCCACCACCTGGTGAGAGAGGGGACAGCGTCACTACAGGGAGGAGACCACCCCACCCACCACAGTGTACCACAGCGCCACCACCTGCTGAGAGAGGGGACAGTGTCACTACAGGGAGGAGACCACCCCACCCACCACAGTGTACCACAGCGCCACCACCTGCTGAGAGAGGGGACAGCGTCACTACAGAGAGGAGACCACCCCACCCACCACAGAGTACCACAGCGCCACCCCCTGGTGAGAGAGGGGACAGCGTCACTACAGGGAGGAGACCACCCCACCCACCACAGTGTACCACAGCGCCACCACCTGCTGAGAGAGGGGACAGCGTCACTACAGGGAGGAGACCACCCCACCCACCACAGTGTACCACAGCGCCACCACCTGGTGAGAGAGGGGACAGCGTCACTACAGGGAGGAGACCACCCCACCCACCACAGTGTACCACAGCGCCACCACCTGCTGAGAGAGGGGACAGCGTCACTACAGGGAGGAGACCACCCCACCCACCAAAGTGTACCACAGCGCCACCACCTGGTGAGAGAGGGGACAGCGTCACTACAGGGAGGAGACCACTCCACCCACCACCTGCTGAGAGAGGGGACAGCGTCACTACAGGGAGGAGACCACCCCACCCACCACAGTGTACCACAGCGCCACCACCTGGTGAGAGAGGGGACAGTGTCACTACAGGGAGGAGACCACCCCACCCACCACAGTGTACCACAGCGCCACCACCTGGTGAGAGAGGGGACAGCGTCACTACAGGGAGGAGACCACCCCACCCACCACAGTGTACCACAGCGCCACCACCTGCTGAGAGAGGGGACAGCGTCACTACAGGGAGGAGACCACCCCACCCACCACAGTGTACCACAGCGCCGCCACCTGCTAAGAGAGGGTACGAAGCTCCTCCTCCTCTCACATACCGGGGGGGGGGAAGCTCCTCCTCCTCTCACATACCAGGGGGGGGGAAGCTCCTCCTCCTCTCACATACCAGGGGGGGGGAAGCTCCTCCTCCTCTCACATACCAGGGGGGGGAAGCTCCTCCTCCTCTCACATACAGGGGGGGGGAAGCTCCTCCTCCTCTCACATACAGGGGGGGGGAAGCTCCTCCTCCTCTCACATACAGGGGGGGGGAGCTCCTCCTCCTCTCACATACAGGGGGGGGGGGGAGCTCCTCCTCCTCTCACATATCGGGGGGGGGGGAAGCTCCTCCTCCTCTCACATATCGGGGGGGGGGAAGCTCCTCCTCCTCTCACATACAGGTGGGGGGGGAAGCTCCTCCTCCTCTCACATACACGGGGTGGGGGGGAAGCTCCTCCTCCTCTCACATACCCGGGGGGGGGGGGGAAGCTCCTCCTGCTCTCACATACCGGGAGGGGGGAAGCTCCTCCTCTCACATACCGGGAGGGGGGAAGCTCCTCCTCCTCTCACATAACGGGGGGGGGGGAAGCTCCTCCTCCTCTCACATACCAGGGGGGGAAGCTCCTCCTCCTCTCACATACAGGGGGGGTAGCTCCTCCTCCTCTCACATACAGGGGGGGTAGCTCCTCCTCCTCTCACATACAGGGGGGGGTAGCTCCTCCTCCTCTCACATACAGGGGGGGGTAGCTCCTCCTCCTCTCACATACAGGGGGGGGTAGCTCCTCCTCCTCTCACATACAGGGGGGGTAGCTCCTCCTCCTCTCACATACAGGGGGGGTAGCTCCTCCTCCTCTCACATACAGGGGGGGTAGCTCCTCCTCCTCTCACATACAGGGGGGGTAGCTCCTCCTCCTCTCACATACAGGGGGGGTAGCTCCTCCTCCTCTCACATACAGGGGGGGTAGCTCCTCCTCCTCTCACATACAGGGGGGGTAGCTCCTCCTCCTCTCACATACAGGGGGGGGTAGCTCCTCCTCCTCTCACATACAGGGGGGGTAGCTCCTCCTCCTCTCACATACAGGGGGGGTAGCTCCTCCTCCTCTCACATACAGGGGGGGTAGCTCCTCCTCCTCTCACATACAGGGGGGGTAGCTCCTCCTCCTCTCACATACAGGGGGGTAGCTCCTCCTCCTCTCACATACAGGGGGGGTAGCTCCTCCTCCTCTCACATACAGGGGGGGTAGCTCCTCCTCCTCTCACATACAGGGGGGGTAGCTCCTCCTCTCACATACCGGGGGGGGGGGGGGGGGGGAGCTCCTCCTCCTCTCACATACAGGGGGGAAGCTCCTCCTCCTCTCACATACCGGGGTATACATAGGGAGGGGCTGACCACAACGACCAATCGCAGCGCTGCTTCTACTTGTCACGAATTAGTTTAGAACTGAAAGCCTCTACCTGATTGGCTGAGATGTTTGGTCAACGTTTCGCCCTGTGAGTGACAGTACAGACAGCGCGATACCGCACAGCAGCCGCACACTCCCCGCTGTCAGCGCCCGGACCCGGAGACTTCTTGGCCTGTAACGTTTAAAGCCGGCGCCGGAGTGTGGACGCGGCCTGATGACGTCACCAGACGCCAACCGCATGAGCGCGGGACCTGGTCTCCTATAAAATGGCGTCCACGGCAAGGAGACATCGGCCATTTTTCCTGAGCCACGACACCATGCAAGGGGATAGGCGGGGAGGTGTGTATGACGGGGGGGTACGGTCGGGGGAGGTGTGTATGACGGGGGGGGGTTACGGGCGGGGGAGGTGTGTATGACGGGGGGGTTACGGGCGGGGGAGGTGTGTATGACGGGGGGGTTTCGGGCGGGGGAGGTGTGTGTGACGGGGGGGGGGTTACGGGCGGGGGAGTTGTGTGTGACGGGGGGGTTACGGGCGGGGGAGTTGTGTGTGACGGGGGTGTTACGGGCGGGGGAGTTGTGTGTGACGGGGGGTGTTACGGGCGGGGGAGTTGTGTGTGACGGGGGGTGTTACGGGCGGGGGAGTTGTGTGTGACGGGGGGTGTTACGGGCGGGGGAGTTGTGTGTGACGGGGGGTGTTACGGGCGGGGGAGTTGTGTGTGACGGGCGGGGGAGTTGTGTGTGACGGGGGGTGTTACGGGCGGGGGAGTTGTGTGTGACGGGGGGTGTTACGGGCGGGGGAGTTGTGTGTGACGGGGGGTGTTACGGGCGGGGGAGTTGTGTGTGACGGGGGGGGGGAGTTACGGGCGGGGGAGTTGTGTGTGACGGGGGGGGGGTTACGGGCGGGGGAGTTGTGTGTGACGGGGGGGGGGGTTACGGGCGGGGGAGTTGTGTGTGACGGGGGGGGGGGTTACGGGCGGGGGAGTTGTGTGTGACGGGGGGGGGGGGTTACGGGCGGGGGAGTTGTGTGTGACGGGGGGGGGGGGTTACGGGCGGGGGAGTTGTGTGTGACGGGGGGGGGGGTTACGGGCGGGGGAGTTGTGTGTGACGGGGGGGGGGGGTTACGGGCGGGGGAGTTGTGTGTGACGGGGGGGGGGGTTACGGGCGGGGGAGTTGTGTGTGACGGGGGGGGGGGTTACGGGCGGGGGAGTTGTGTGTGACGGGGGGGGGGTTACGGGCGGGGGAGTTGTGTGGGACGGGGGGGGGGTTACGGGGGGGGGGTTACGGGCGGGGGAGTTGTGTGTGACGGGGGGGGGGTACGGGCGGCGGAGGTGTGTGTGACGGGGGGGGGGTACGGGCGGGGGAGGTGTGTGTGACGGGGGGGGGGTACGGGCGGGGGAGGTGTGTATGACGGGGGGGGAGGTGTGTATGACGGGGGAGGTGTGTGTGACAGGGGGGGGTGTACGGGCGGGGGAGGTGTGTATGACGGGGGGGGAGGTGTGTATGACGGGGGAGGTGTGTGTGACAGGGGGGGAGGTGTGTATGACGGGGGAGGTGTGTGTGACAGGGGGGGAGGTGTGTATGACGGGGGGGGTGTACGGGCGGGGGAGGTGTGTGTGACGGGGGGGGGTACGGGCGGGGGAGGTGTGTATGACGGGGGGGGAGGTGTGTATGACGGGGGAGGTGTGTGTGACAGGGGGGGAGGTGTGTATGACGGGGGGGGTGTACGGGCGGGGGAGGTGTGTGTGACGGGGGGGGGTACGGGCGGGGGAGGTGTGTATGACGGGGGGGGAGGTGTGTATGACGGGGGAGGTGTGTGTGACAGGGGGGGAGGTGTGTATGACGGGGGGGGTGTACGGGCGGGGGAGGTGTGTATGACGGGGGGGGAGGTGTGTATGACGGGGGAGGTGTGTGTGACAGGGGGGGAGGTGTGTATGACGGGGGGGGTGTACGGGCGGGGGAGGTGTGTATGACGGGGGGGGTGTACGGGCGGGGGAGGTGTGTGTGACGGGGGGGTGTACGGGCGGGGGAGTTGTGTGTGACGGGGGGGGGGTGTACGGGCGGGGGAGTTGTGTGTGACGGGGGGGGGGGTTACGGGCGGGGGAGTTGTGTGTGACGGGGGGGGGGGGTTACGGGCGGGGGAGTTGTGTGTGACGGGGGGGGGGGGTTACGGGCGGGGGAGTTGTGTGTGACGGGGGGGGGGTTACGGGCGGGGGAGTTGTGTGTGACGGGGGGGGGTTACGGGCGGGGGAGTTGTGTGTGACGGGGGGGGGGGGTTACGGGCGGGGGAGTTGTGTGTGACGGGGGGGGGGGGGTACGGGCGGGGGAGGTGTGTATGACGGGGGGGGAGGTGTGTATGACGGGGGAGGTGTGTGTGACGGGGGGGGGGGTACGGGCGGGGGAGGTGTGTGTGACGGGGGGGGAGGTGTGTATGACGGGGGGGGGGGTACGGGCGGGGGAGGTGTGTATGACGGGGGGGTGTACGGGCGGGGGAGGTGTGTATGACGGGGGGGGTGTACGGGGGGGGTGTACGGGCGGGGGAGGTGTGTATGACGGGGGGGGTGTACGGGCGGGGGAGGTGTGTATGACGGGGGGGGTGTACGGGCGGGGGAGGTGTGTATGACGGGGGGGGTGTACGGGCGGGGGAGGTGTGTATGACGGGGGGGGTGTACGGGCGGGGGAGGTGTGTATGACGGGGGGGGTGTACGGGCGGGGGAGGTGTGTATGACGGGGGGGGTGTACGGGCGGGGGAGGTGTGTATGACGGGGGGGGTGTACGGGCGGGGGAGGTGTGTATGACGGGGGGGGTGTACGGGCGGGGGAGGTGTGTATGACGGGGGGGTACGGGCGGGGGAGGTCTGTGCGACGGGGGAGGTCTGTGCGCCGGGTTGTACAGGCGGGGGAGTTGTGTGTGACGGGGGGTGCGGGCGGGGGAGGTCTGTGTGACGGGCGGGGGAGGTCTGTGTGACGGGGGGGTGCGGGCGGGGGAGGTCTGTGTGACGGGCGGGGGAGGTCTGTGTGACGGGGGGGTGCGGGCGGGGGAGGTCTGTGTGACGGGCGGGGGAGGTCTGTGTGACGGGGGGGTACGGGCGGGGGAGGTGTGTGTGACGGGGGGGGGTACGGGCGGGGGAGGTGTGTGTGACGGGCGGGGGAGGTCTGTGTGACGGGGGGGGTATGGGCGGGGGAGGTCTGTGTGACGGGGGAGGTCTGTGTGACGGGGGGGTGCGGGCGGGGGAGGTCTGTGTGACGGGGGGGGTACGGGCGGGGGAGGTCTGTGTGACGGGGGGGTACGGGCGGGGGAGGTGTGTGTGACGGGGGGTACGGGCGGGGGAGGTGTGTGTGACGGGGGGGTACGGGCGGGGGAGGTGTGTGTGACGGGGGAGGTGTGTGTGACGGGGGGGTACGGGCGGGGGAGGTGTGTGTGACGGGGGGTACGGGCGGGGGAGGTTTGTGTGACGGGTGGGGGAGGTGTGTGTGACGGGGGGGTACGGGCGGGGGAGGTGTGTGTGATACGGGGGGGTACGGGCGGGGGAGGTGTGTGTGATACGGGGGGGTACGGGCGGGGGAGGTGTGTGTGATACGGGGGGGTACGGGCGGGGGAGGTGTGTGTGATACGGGGGGGTACGGGCGGGGGAGGTCTGTGTGACGGGGGGGTACGGGCGGGGGAGGTCTGTGACGGGAGGGGGGGTTCTTGCTGGGGAGGTCTGTTTGACGGGGGTACGGGCGGGGGAGGTCTGTTTGACGGGGGGGTACGGGCGGGGGAGGTCTGTGTGATGGGGGGGTACGGGCGGGGGAGGTTTGTGTGATGAGGGGGGGTACGGACGGGGGAGGTCTGTGTGACGGGGGGGTACGGGCGGGGGAGGTCTGTGACGGGAGGGGGGGTTCTTGCTGGGGAGGTCTGTTTGACGGGGGGTACGGGCGGGGGAGGTCTGTGTGATGGGGGGGGGGTACGGCCGGGGGAGGTGTGTGGGACGGGGGGGGGGTACGGGCGGGGGAGGTTTGTGTGATGAGGGGGGGTACGGGCGGGGGAGGTCTGTGTGACGGGGGGGTACGGGCGGGGGAGGTCTGTGACGGGAGGGGGGGTTCTTGCTGGGGAGGTCTGTTTGACGGGGGGTACGGGCGGGGGAGGTCTGTGTGACGGGAGGGGGGGTTCTTGCTGGGGAGGTCTGTCTGACGGGGGGGTGTACGGGCGGGGGAGGTGTGTATGACGGGGGGGGTGTACGGGCGGGGGAGGTGTGTATGACGGGGGGGGTGTACGGGCGGGGGAGGTGTGTATGACGGCGGGGTACGGGCGGGGGAGGTGTGTATGACGGGGGGGTACGGGCGGGGGAGGTCTGTGCGACGGGGGAGGTCTGTGCGCCGGGTTGTACAGGCGGGGGAGTTGTGTGTGACGGGGGGTGCGGGCGGGGGAGGTCTGTGTGACGGGCGGGGTACGGGCGGGGCAGGTGTGTGTGACGGGGGAGGTGTGTGTGACGGGGGGGTACGGGCCGGGGAAGGTGTGTGTGTGACGGGGGGTACGGGCGGGGGAGGTTTGTGTGACGGGTGGGGGAGGTGTGTGTGACGGGGGGGTACGGGCGGGGGAGGTGTGTGTGATACGGGGGGGTACGGGCGGGGGAGGTGTGTGTGATACGGGGGGGTACGGGCGGGGGAGGTCTGTGTGACGGGGGGGTACGGGCGGGGGAGGTCTGTGACGGGAGGGGGGGTTCTTGCTGGGGAGGTCTGTTTGACGGGGGTACGGGCGGGGGAGGTCTGTTTGACGGGGGGGTACGGGCGGGGGAGGTCTGTGTGATGGGGGGGGTACGGGCGGGGGAGGTTTGTGTGATGAGGGGGGGTACGGGCGGGGGAGGTTTGTGTGATGAGGGGGGGTACGGACGGGGGAGGTCTGTGTGACGGGGGGGTACGGGCGGGGGAGGTCTGTGACGGGAGGGGGGGTTCTTGCTGGGGAGGTCTGTTTGACAGGGGGTACGGGCGGGGGAGGTCTGTGTGATGGGGGGGGGTACGGCCGGGGGAGGTGTGTGGGACGGGGGGGGGGGGTACGGGCGGGGGAGGTTTGTGTGATGAGGGGGGGTACGGGCGGGGGAGGTCTGTGTGACGGGGGGGTACGGGCGGGTGAGGTCTGTGACGGGAGGGGGGGTTCTTGCTGGGGAGGTCTGTTTGACGGGGGGTACGGGCGGGGGAGGTCTGTGTGACGGGAGGGGGGGTTCTTGCTGGGGAGGTCTGTCTGACGTGGGGGGGTATGGGCGGGGGAGGTCTGTGTGACGGGGGGGGGGTACGGCCGGGGGAGGTCTGTGTGATGGGGGGTACGGCCGGGGGAGGTCTGTGTGACGGGCGGGGGAGGTCTGTGTCACGGGGGGTACGGCCGGGGGAGGTCTGTCTGATGGGGGGGTACGGGCGGGGGAGGTCTGTGTGACTGGGGGGGTTCTTGCTGGGTAAGTGTGTATGACGGGGAGGGGTGATGGGGGGGTACGGGCGGGGGAGGTCTGTGTGACTGGGGGGGGTTCTTGCTGGGTAGGTGTGTATGACAGGGAGGGGTGACGGGGGGGTACGGGCGGGGGAGGTCTGTGTGACGGGGGGGTACGGGCGGGGGAGGTCTGTGTGACGGGGGGGGGGGGGGTACGGCCGGTGAAGGTCTGTGTGACAGGGGGTACGGGCGGGGGAGGTCTGTGTGATGGGGGGGGGTACGGCCGGGGGAGGTGTGTGGGACGGGGGGGGGGTACGGGCGGGGGAGGTGTGTGGGACGGGGGGGGTACGGGCGGGGGAGGTTTGTGTGATGAGGGGGGGTACGGGCGGGGGAGGTCTGTGACGGGAGGGGGGGTTCTTGCTGGGGAGGTCTGTTTGACGGGGGGTACGGGCGGGGGAGGTCTGTGTGACGGGAGGGGGGGTTCTTGCTGGGGAGGTCTGTCTGACGGGGGGGGGTATGGGCGGGGGAGGTCTGTGTGACGGGGGGGGGGGGTACGGCCGGGGGAGGTCTGTGTGACAGGGGGGTACAGGCGGGGGAGGTTTGTGTGACGGGTGGGGGAGGTCTGTGTGATGGGGGGTACGGCCGGGGGAGGTCTGTGTGACGGGCGGGGGAGGTCTGTGTCACGGGGGGTACGGCCGGGGGAGGTCTGTCTGATGGGGGGGTACGGGCGGGGGAGGTCTGTGTGACTGGGGGGGTTCTTGCTGGGTAAGTGTGTATGACGGGGAGGGGTGATGGGGGGGTACGGGCGGGGGAGGTCTGTGTGACTGGGGGGGGTTCTTGCTGGGTAGGTGTGTATGACAGGGAGGGGTGACGGGGGGGTACGGGCGGGGGAGGTCTGTGTGACGGGGGGGTACGGGCGGGGGAGGTCTGTGTGACGGGGGGGGGGGGGGGTACGGCCGGTGAAGGTCTGTGTGACAGGGGGGTACGGCCGGGGGAGGTTTGTGTGACGGGGGGTACAGGCAGGGGAGGTCTGTGTCACGGGGGGTACGGCCGGGGAGGGGTGACGGGGGGGTACAGACGGGGGAGGTCTGTGTCACGGGGAGGTCTGTGTGACGGGCGGGGGAGGTCTGTGTGACGGGGGGGGGGTACGGCCGGGGGAGGTCTGTGTGACGGGCGGGGGAGGTCTGTGTGACGGGGGGGTACGGCCGGGGGAGGTTTGTGTGACGGGCGGGGGAGGTCTGTGTGACGGGGGGGGGGTACAGACGGGGGAGGTCTGTGTCACGGGGGGCACGGCCGGGTGTGCCATCTGTACGGATTGTCCGTGTGTTTGGTGCATTATTTCATTTCTTTGTGTGCCGGCTAGACGGTAGTTGGGTGCACATTATCTCATTTTTCTGGTGCACGTTCTTATATTTTTGTGTGCAGGGTCTCAGAAGACGCGCCCCGTGCTGGAGGCCCCTGACCCCGAGTCAGCTAGTGGGGGTGATGTCCCCTTTACCTATCATCATCCTCCCCCGAGAAGGCGCCGTAGGGTTCCTGTGCCTGGTACTTCTGCAGGAGAAGGGTCTGGGTAGATAATTATCAGGTCCCCCACTTTTTGGGCCAACCTGGAATTAAATATGACCCGGCCGGGCTCAGAGCTGTGGACTTTCTTAAGTTTTTTTGTTTCACGAGGAGCTGTTGAATTTAATTGTAGTCCAGACCAATCTCTAGGCAGCGCAGCATATGCCCCAAACCCCACTTCATTTTATGCACAACCCTACAGGTGGACCCCTGTCACTGCAGCAGAGATGGAGAAGTATTGGGGCATAATACTCCTTATGGGGATAGTAAAGAAGTCCGCAATCAGGGACTACTGGAGCACAGACTGTACCACACCCCCATGTTCCGCATGGCAATGAGCAGGATGCGCTCTGAAGCCATCCATAAGTTTTTGCACTACACCTACAATGCACAGTGCCCACCCAGAGGTGACCCCAGTTATGATCGGTTATTTAAGGTCAGGCCCATATTAGATCATTTTAGTGCCAAGCTTGCCCGGGCCAATACCCCGCCAAACATGTGAGCATAGACGAGTCCCTGGTACAATTCAAAGGGAGACTTCACTTCCGTCAGTACCTGCCCAATAAGAGGGCAAGGTATGGTGTGAAGCTGTGCCAGAGTTCATCAAGGTATACCTACAAGTTCAGGGTATATGAAGGGAAGGGCTCCACTATAGTGCCCCCAGGCCGGAACTTGTGCAGCGCCTCCTTACAGTAAGGAGCTCCGACAATCCTTTATGAATCCACCACAGTATATTGCTGGACGCATCGATCCTTTTCAGTGAGTATTACGCGTTGTGGGAGATTTGGCCCAGTAGAGACCGTGGTAGCGGGGTGCTGTGATGCAGTTCAAGACAGTGACACCAAAGTACAGTCCAATACAGGTCTCGCCTGCGTTTATTGTAGCAGCAAAATAAAACAGCCTTTACATTCAGGCATTAAACAAACAAAATCCTACCCGTCAGGGTGCTAACTATACAGTGATTCTCTAACTCACCACTATACAAAATCACTTGGCTGCTCCAGGCACAGAGGTCAGGGCTGTGTGCGCTCTCCAGCCTCCACTCAGAGAGACCACACTCTCAGCTCTGCTCAGCGGCTTTATGCAGACTGATTGGGCTGCTCCCATCACCTGTGTCCAAGGTGCTGGACACCCAACCTCAGCACTAAGGCCTTGCATAATAGCAAAACCTAGGGGAAACATACCGCCCATCCACAGTTAACCCCTTCAGTGTCTCACATACCCTCCCCCTCTGTTTGACCCTGTGGGGGCGAACACTTTTGGCCATCAGACAGTGGGTACGAGACAGGGCATCAGCATTCCCATGCAGCTTTCCTGCTCGATGTTCTACCGTGAACTTGAAATTTTGTAACATTAGGAACCACCTTGTGACCCTGGCGTTCCTCTCTTTGGCCTGACTCATCCAGGTGAGGGGAGAGTGATCGGTCACCAGTGTAAACTGTCGCCCTATCAAGTAGTATCTCAGGGATTCCAGAGCCCATTTGATCGCCAAGCACTCCCTCTCAACTATGCTATAGTTCTTCTCAGGGGGTGTGAGCTTGCGGCTCAGGAATGTCACAGGATGTTCCTCACCCTCCACCACTTGGGACAGGACAGCCCCTAAGCCCACGTCAGAAGCGTCAGTCTGCACAATAAAGGTCTTGGTGAAGTCAGGGGTGATCAGTACCGGTCCCTCGCACAAAACCGTCTTAAGTCGCTGAAACGCCCCCTCAGCCTCTTCACTCCACTTTACCATCACCGCCCTGCTACCCTTGGTCAGGTCAGTCAGGGGTGCCGCTATGGTAGCAAAATCGGGGATAAATCGGCGATAATAGCCCACTATGCCTAGGAAAGCCCTCACTTGCTTCTTGCTCATAGGTCGGGGCCACTGCTGGATCGCCTCCACTTTATTTACTTGGGGTTTGATGACACCTCGCCCAATACGGTACCCCAGGTAACGGGCCTCTTCCAGACCAAGTGCACATTTTTGGGGGTTCGCTGTCAACCCTGCTGCCCTCAGGGAGTCTACCACTGCTTGCACCTTGGCCAGGTGACTCTCCCAATCGTTACTATAAACTATGATGTCATCCAGATAGGCCGAGGCATATCTCCGGTGAGGTTTTAGCACGAGATCCATTAACCTCTGGAATGTGGCGGGAGCCCCATGTAGCCCAAAGGGTAGTACCACATACTGAAATAGCCCATCAGGAGTAACAAAAGCGGTCTTCTCTTTGGCCCTGTCAGTAAGTGGTACCTGCCAATACCCTTTCGTCAGGTCAAGGGTGGAGAAGAATCTAGCCTGTCCAAGTCGTTCTATCAACTCGTCAACCCTGGGCATGGGATAAGAATCAAATTTGGACACCTCGTTCAACTTCCTAAAGTCATTGCAGAACCGTAGGGAACCATCAGGTTTGGGAATCAACACAATAGGACTCGACCAGTCACTTTTAGACTCCTCGATAATCCCCAGGTCTAACATCTGCCTGACTTCTTCGGATATGGCAAGCCGGCGCGCTTCAGGGACCCGGTAGGGTTTTTGGTGTACCCGGATGTGGGGTTCGGTTATGATATCATGCATGATGACTGAAGTACGTCCCGGTAACTTAGAGAACACATCCACATTTCGGAGCACAAACTCCTTCGCTTCCTGAATCTGGGCCCTGGAGAGGGACTCCGAGATCCATACTTCAGGCACCTTGGCATCGGGTACACCTACCTCCGGTGTCCCCTTCTTGGGGACAGACGCTTTTTCTACTCCCACGGCCATCAGGGACTCCCTTTCCCTCCATGGCTTTAGGAGGTTCACGTGGTATATCTGTTCGGGTTTCCTCCTCCCCGGCTGAGATACCTTGTAGTTAACCTCCCCCACTTTCTCCATGACCTCATATGGTCCTTGCCATTTTGCCAAGAACTTGCTCTCAACGGTGGGCACCAGAACTAGCACTCTGTCGCCTGGGTTAAAGGTCCTGAGTCTGGCTGACCTATTGTAGACCCTAGACTGGGCCTCTTGTGCCCTTGTCATGTGCTCCTTTACAAGGGGCATTACCGCCGCTATGCGGTCCTGCATAAGGGAGACGTGTTCTATCACACTACGGTGGGGGGTCTTCTCCTGTTCCCAGGTCTCCTTGGCTATATCCAAAAGCCCACGTGGGGAACGGCCATATAACAGCTCAAAGGGTGAGAAACCCGTGGAGGACTGGGGAACTTCACGTATGGCAAACATCAAAGAGGGCAACAAACAATCCCAGTCCTTCCCATCCTTGCTAACCACCCTCTTTAGCATCCCCTTCAAGGTCTTGTTAAACCTCTCGACTAGGCCATCTGTCTGAGGATGATACACAGAGGTGCGGAGCTGTTTAACCTGCAGTAACTTACACATCTCCTTCATTACCCTAGACATGAATGGGGTACCCTGGTCAGTCAAGATTTCCTTGGGGAGGCCTGTGCGTGAGAATACCTGGAACAGCTCCCTAGCAATATTTTTGGAGGAGGTGTTCCTTAATGGAATCGCCTCGGGATACCGCGTAGCGTAGTCTAGGATAACCAGGATGTATTGGTGCCCCCTTGAGGATTTGACTATGGGGCCAACCAGATCCATTGCAATCCGTTCAAATGGCACCTCTATGATTGGTAGCGGGACCAAAGGACTCCTGAAGTGGGACACTGGGGCAGTAAGTTGACACTCAGGGCAGGAGCTACAATACCGGTTTACCTCCTCCCACACCCCGGGCCAGAAAAATCTCTGCAGATCCTCTCTCAGGTCTTCTCAGCACCTAAGTGCCCTCCCAGCACATGTTTGTGTGCCAACTCTAGCACCAGCCTACGGTGAGATTGGGGTACTACAAGTTGCTCAACCTCCTCACCCCGTATCTGGTCGACCCTGTATAACAGCTCCCCAACAATCACCATTCGGGGGTATATTTTGTCAGCCCCTGGCATTTGGAGTACCCCATTTATCACCTTAACATTCTCCCGTGCTTTAAACAAGGTAGGGTCCTGTAGCTGTGCAGCCCCAAAATTCTCACGGGAAAACTCAAGGTCCGGCATGTCGGCCACCTTCTCGTGGCCCTCGACCTCACCAGCTAGGACCTCTAGGGGATAGAATTCATCACCTGGGGTCACCCCTACTGCTGGTGTGGGTACATCGGCCTCAAAGGGTTCAGGGGCCAAGGCCGGACATACCTGACGTCCATTATCTGCAACAGCACCTGAGGTGGGTCTTCGTCTCCAGAGGTCCCAAAACACCGGTAAGTCTCTGCCGATAATAGCCTCATGAAACAGGGTCCCCACCACCCCCACTTCATGGGTAATAGTACCACAAGGTGTATGTAGGTTGATGACAGCAGTGGGATATTCGCGAGTGTCCCCATGTATACACAACACTCCCACTTTACGCCCACTGTACAGTCCAGGATCAACCAAAGTTCCCCGCAGCAGGGTAACCAGACTCCCTGAGTCTAGCAAGGCTTCCACCGTGTGACCACCGATTGTGACCATACAAACTTGGGGTTCTGCATCCGTGACTGACTCGGCAGCCAGAACCGGCCGGGCAAACAGTGACATTCGCCGGGTCTGGTTGCAGTCCATTGGCTCCACTGACAGGGGACAGTTGGCAGCAATATGGCCCATTTCATGGCATCGCCAGCACTGGATACGGCTATGACCTCTGTCACGAGCCTCACTGGGTTTCTGTGTATCCAAGCCCCCCAGTGTACCCCCTCCCAACCTGACCTGTTTCCCTTTTTCTGCAGTAGCAGTCCTACCAGATGGTTTAATGGCCTTGACACTGGCACTGCTTTGTGTGGGAGAGATAAGTAGAAGATCCTCCGTAGCCCGATATCTCTCTACTAGGGACACGAGTTCCTCAGCATTTGTGGGACCGGCCTGTCCAACCCAACGCTGGAGCCGAGAGGGCAGAGAATGGGTGAACTTGTCAAGAACCACTCTCTCGACCATCTGTGCTAGGGTGCAGTCATCGGGTTGTAGCCACTTCCGGACAAGATGGATCAGGTCATGCATTTGGGAGCGCGGGGGTAGTTTTTCAGAGTATGCCCACTGGTGGACCCGGCTGGAACGAACTTGAACGGTGACCCCAAGACGAGCCAGAATCTCCGCCTTTAGCTGGGGGTACTCACGGGCCTCCGTTTCACTCAGGTCGTAGTAGGCCTTCTGCGATTCGCCTGTCAGGAACGGTGCCAGGACATCTGCCCACTGCTCAGCTGGTAACTCCTCTCGCTCAGCTACTCGGTCGAACACAGTGAGATACGCCTCCACGTCGTCGGTCGCCGTCATCTTTTGTAAAGCCTTCTGCACTGCAGCCCGTGCGGAATGCTGGACAACCGGGTACCCTTGCAAACCAGTATGGGACCCCTCAGTAGTCGTCGCTTGCGGTGCTGCCATAACGCCAGAAAACTTTTCCATCATCAGCTGGAACATGGCTCTGGACTCTTCCTGCTGTTGCTGTAGCATGGCTTGCTGCTGTCGGGACCTCTCCTCCTGCTGCTGGAGCATGGCTTGCTGCTGTCGGGACCTCTCCTCCTGCTGCTGGAGCATGGCTTGCTGCAGCTGTCGATTAGCCTGGGACTCTTCCTGCTGCTGCTGCCGATTAGCTCTGGCCTCCTCCTGCTGCTGGCGGGATCTCTCCTCCTGTTGCTGGAGAATGGCTTTAATAAAGTCCTCCATCTTGGCTTTATCCTGCAATTTGCCTGCTGCTTTCACCCAGGCCATGCAATGTTGCAGGATGTAGCGAGCCTTTCAGGTGTATGTCTTTTTGAACTGCCCGCAATCCGAAGCACCATATGTGGGAGATTTGGCCCAGTAGGGACCGTGGTAGCGGGGTGCTGTGATGCAGTTCAAGACAGTGACACCAAAGTACAGTCCAAAACAGGTCTCGCCTGCGTTTATTGTAGCAGCAAAATAAAACAGCCTTTACATTCAGGCATTTACTCCTTAATGACCGCCCTAACAGGTTTTTACGGCGGTCATTAAGGGTACTTCTTCTGACGCGATGCCTTTCTACGGCGCCGCGTCAGAAGAAGATTTCGGGACATCGGGTCAGTTTAGTGCCGGTGTCGGGCTGTGATATCACAGCCCAGACCCGGCACTAACACCCGGGATCGGAAAAACTCCGATCCCGGGTGTTTAACCCCTTGCACGCCGTGGTCAAGCATGACCGCGGCGTGCAAGTGTGTCCCCCGTGGATCGGACCCCCCCCGGTGTGCTTACCGGGGGATCCGATCCCTCCTGCCGCTGCCCCGGGTTCCGACGAGTGACCCGGGGCTTTCGGCTCCTCTTCTCACCGGGTCCTGCCTTCCTGGCAGGACCCGGCTGTATGTAACTGAGCATGCTCAGCATCATCCACAGCGTAGAATGCTCAGTTACTTTCACTATACACTGCAATACAAGTGTATTGCAGTGTAAAGGCTTGAATAAGCGATCGGATGATCGCTTATTCAAGCCAAGAAGTAGAAAATGTAAAAAAGTAAAAAAAAAAAAATTTAATCTTTTTATAATATAATTAAATAAATAAAATAAAAAGTCCCATAATCTCCCCATTAACACATAAAATGCAAATAAAGTAAATAAAACACGTACATATTTGGTATCACCGCGTCCGTATTAATCTGTACAATAAATCTAAATCAATATTGAACCCGCTCGGTGAACTACGTAAAAAAAAACTCGAAAAACTTCCCATAATATACAATTTTTCATCAAACACCATCACAAAAAATGTTCTAAAAAGTGATCAAAAAAAGTTACGTTACCTAATATGATACGACTGAAAAGAACAACTGTTTTCGCAAAAAATAAGCCCTCAACCAGATCTGACAACAGAAAAATACAGAAGTTCTGCTCCTGAAAAGTTGTCAATAGTAAAAACAATGCGATTTTCTCCAATATTGGTTTTGCTCAGGAAAATTGAGCAAAAATAAGAAAAACGATATAAATGAGGAATCACTGCAATCGTAGTGACCAGAGAATAAAGATAAAATATTATTTTTACGTTACGGTGAGCGGGGGGGGGGGGATGCTCACAATCCAAAATAAAAATTGATGATTTTGTTTGTGTCCCCCTTGAAATAGTTAATAAAATCTCATGAATTAGCTTTAGACTCCCAAAATGAATTATCTATACATTGTATCTCATCCCGTACATAATAAGCCTCATATGATCGCATTACCAAAAAAAATAAAAATGTATAGGTCGTACAATGTGACAATACAATCTGCAGTGATGGCGCCTCCATTCATCCTATCCCCGGCCGTGCGCCCCCCGTACAGCAGTCACCACCACATATGGGGGATCAGCACTCGGGAGGAATTGGGCATCAAGCGTTGCAGTGCGTTTCATCATTTAATTTATTCTGAAACTGTCAGTTTTGGCCTAAATGTATTTTCCAAAAAAATTCCATAGTTTCTAAATCGCAGGTCCATATTTTTTAACCCATGTGAAACACTTAAAGGGTTAATGGACTTAATAGAAGTTGTGTTACATACGTTGAGGGGTCACGTTTCTATAGTGGGGTAATTTATGGGGTTTTACTATTATTTAGGCCTCAGTCACTTGGAAGCTGAGTTTTCCCTCAAAATGTGAGTTTTGGCAATTTTCATGAAAATAAGAAAAATCGCACCTAAAGTTCTGCGCCTCATAACATCCTAGAAAAATGACTGGAAGCATAAAATATCATCCCAACATAAAGCAGATATTCTGTAAATGTTAATTATCAAACTTTTTGGGTAGTTTTACTTCCTGTCTGGAAACCAGAACATTTCAAACTTGGAAAATGAAGAATTTTTACAAACTTTTGCCAAATTTTCACTTTTTTTCAGAACGAAACGCAAAACTTATCACTTAAATTTTATAACTAACATGAAGCACAATGTGTCACGAGAAAACATTCTCAAAATCACCCGGATATGTTAAAGCGTTCCGAAGTTATAACCAATTATCGTGAGACAGGGCAGATTTGAAAAATCGAGTCTGGTCATTGAGCTGAAAACTAGTGTCGGTGATAAGGGGTTAAACAAACAAAATCCTACCCGTCAGGGTGCTATCTCACTAACAAAAACACTTTTGTTGCTCCAGGCACAGAGGTCAGGGCTGTGTGCTCTCCAGCCTCCACTCAGAGAGACCACACTCTCAGTTCTGCTCAGCGGCTTTATGCAGACTGATTGGGCTGCTCCCATCACCTGTGTCCAAGGTGCTGGACACCCAACCTCAGCACTAAGGCCTTGCATAATAGCAAAACCTAGGGGAAACATACCGCCCACCCACAGTTAACCCCTTCAGTGTCTCACAGCGTCTCCACAGGTTTCTGACAATCGGTCACCATTCAGACCAACTCCATGGCGTTTCCTAATCCTCCTTCATTGCCGTCTTTAGGACCATTTCACTAGAAGAAATGCGCGGACGGACAGTCTAGAATATTCTTTATAACATTTTTAACGCCCCGGATGAAGCCGTGAATTGTACAAATATTTTAAGTATTTTTAAATAAAATGTTGAACTGTAAAGAATATTCTAGACTGTCCGTCCGCGCATTGGAAATGGTCCTAAAGACGGCAATGAAGGAGGATTAGGAAACGCGTTGGAGTTGGTCTGAATGGTGACCGATTGTCAGAAACCTGTGGAGACGCGTAATACTCACTGAAAAGGATCGATGCGTCCCGCAATATACTGTGGTGGATCCATAAAGGATTGTCGGAGCTCCGGTCAGAGGAATTTCTCTTTCTTTTGTTCTAATTGTGGGACTGCTTGTGGACGGTCCTGAGCCGTTGTTCGTTCGTAGGAGCCAAGTGTGAAACACATTAAGATTGTTATAGTGACTCTGTATTGTGTGTTAAGGACAGGGGAGAGGGGAAGTGTCCACCACCACCCCTGACCCAGTCCAGAAACCCCCAAGCCGGACTGTATTATAGATTATAATAGATAAATGGGAGGGGGGGACTTGTCGGACCAGGAGCTTCAGCCATATACCGCCATGCGGAAGTGGAGGGTATGGTACAAGAAGCTGCCGCGCACATCATGCAGGTGGCACTGTATAATGCTTATGTGCTGCATCCATGTGCCGCCCAGATGGGAACTTTTCTGGATTTTCAAGAGGTGGTAATAAAATACTTTCTTTCCACTTCGTCCCCCATGACGGCCCACCTGGAGGATGCCCCTTGACCTCTGTAGGGACAGGAAGAAGAGAGGTTAAATTCCCCTCCCCGCATCCTCCCACCAGTGTTCTTCCTGTCCCTACCGAGGCAGGTCAAAGAGAGGTGCCCTCTCTCCTCCAGGTGGGGGGGGGGGGGAAGCGTTACCTCACGGGTGATGCCGTCCACGACGAAATCCCGGCGGCCCCGGCTCTCGGTCGATCCAGGGGTCCTCCTTGTAGCCGTCCAGGGGTCCGTTTGACGGGCCGCCGCGCTGTAATACCGATTACACGCGCGCGCGGCCAAAGAAAACTACATTTCCCAGCAGCCCGTAGTCTGGTGACGACCTCCGGCCGCGACCGGAAGTGACGCGAAAAACCCGCAGGCATCACTGGGAGCCGTGGGACGCGGACCACAGCCACTTCTAAGGGGGATGGGCTCCCCATTAAGGTATTTAAAGCAGGTAGATCACTATGATCTGAGGTCTAGTTGTTTATGTGTCAACGGCTCCAGTATCTGCGTTTAAATCTTCTGCTGTCTACTATGACTGATGAAGTTAACCCAATCTTCCTGCACCCTCCAGTATCTTTAAGTGGGGTTAATTGCAGGGGATATTGCCACTGTGTATGCAATGTTAGTGGGTTACTAGTCTCCTATATTTGCCTTTTAGGAAAAAGACCTGGGGTCTAAGGGGAAAGGCAAGGAGGAGAAGGGGGATAAGGCTAGCAGGCCTGAAAGACCCGAGAAATCGGATAAAACCAGGACCAGGAAATGTAACATGTGTAACCACTCTATGCCAGATTCGTATAAGAAACCAATCTGTAAAGTGTGTATTGATAACTTCATGCGAGAGGAGAAAACATCCTTCCTAGACGAGCTTAAAGGGTTCATAGAAGAGAAAGTGGTCTCATCTATTGCCGCAGCTACATCTAGGGCTCCCCCATGTAAAAAGCCCAGATTAGAACCCGGGTCATCACCATCTGAGGCAGGAAGTGATTCGGAGACACCTTCTTGTTCTATAATAGAGACGGAAGACTCCTTAAACCCTCAGGATTTTATAAAATCTGCTGAATCCAGACATCTTTTTCCAATAGACGAATTGGATAATTTACTGAAGGCCATCAGACAGACCTTAGAAATTGAGGATGTGGTCGTACCCCAATCTAAAGAGGATGAGCTGTTTGGTGGGTTAAAAGCGAAGCGCCAGAGGGTGTTCCCATTAAATGACACTCTCAAAGAATTAGTGTCTGAAGAATGGAAGGAACCGGAAAAAAGGATCCTTATATCAAAAAACTTTAGGAAGAGATTAGTCTTTGAGCCTGAAGACTCTAAACTATGGGATTCCTGTCCTAAAGTGGACGTGCAGGTTACTAAAATAGTAAGGAAGACAGACCTGCCGTTTGAGGACGCAGCGCAGCTTAGAGACCCCATGGACAGAAAATCTGATTCTCTGCTGAAAAAAGCTTGGGAGACATCCATGTGGGGCTTAAAATCAAATTTAACAGCCACTTCAGTTGCGAGGAATCTCCTGTATTGGCTGAATGAGCTCGAATCTCATATTAAAGAAGGAACTCCCAGAACTACAATCCTAGAAAATTTCCCTCTACTAAAATCAGCAACGGCTTTCTTAGCAGACGCGGCAGCTGAAGGTGTACGGTTCTCTTCAAAAGAAGGAGCTCTGACAAATGCTTCAAGAAGGGCGCTGTGGCTGAAGCAGTGGAATGGGGATATCCGCTCAAAAACAAAGCTGTGTGGTCTTCCCTTTTCAGGAGAATTTGTCTTTGACCCAGAACTTGATACCATCTTGGAAAGGGCATCAGATAAAAGAAAGGGGTTCCCGGAGAATAAACCAATACCCAGGAAGCAGCCCTTTCGGGATTTTAAAGGCCAGAGAGAAGAATACAAAGATAAGGGGAAAAGGGGTCGCTGGAGCTACCCGAAAGGGGGAAAAGGTAAAGGGTTTCTCTTTTCAACATCATCCGATCCCAACAGAAACAAGAAGCAGTGACGCCATAGTAGGAGGAAGATTATTGAAGTTCAGAGAGGAATGGTTAAAAATCACCTCAAATCCTTGGGTTCTAGACATCCTTCTTCAGGGATACAAGATAGACTTCAAGAAACTTCCTCCTACAAATTACCTACCACCCTCTCCCCATACATCAGAAATGTCCCACTATCTTATCTGGCAAGAAATATCCTCCTTATGGTCTTCCGGAGTTATTACCCAGGTTCCTCAGGAACAAGAAAAACAAGGGTTTTATTCTTCTCTTTTTCTTGTAAAGAAGCCGAACGGATCGAACAGGCTGATAATCAACCTAAAGCGACTCAACGACTTCATCGTCTACAACAAGTTCAGGATGGAGTCGGTAAGGTCTGCCACCCACATTATCCACAAAAATGCTGTAATGTGCACTATAGACCTAAAAGACGCATATTATCACGTCCCCATTCACCCGTCTTCACAAAAGTTCCTAAGGTTCTCTGTTCTTTCTCCGGGGGGTTCCACGTTACATTTTCAGTTTTGTGCACTCCCTTTCGGCATCTCCTCAGCCCCCAGAACCTTCACCAAGGTGATGATAGAGGTGGTGGCGTTCCTAAGACAGCAGGACATACTGATTGTACCATATCTAGACGACCTGCTGGTTATTGGACGAGACAATTTCCCTAATTTCCTCAAGGGATGTTACAATAGGAACTTTAGAAAGACTGGGCTGGATCATAAATTACCAAAAATCAGATTTATCACCAGCCACAGTAAAGAAATTCCTGGGAGTGAATTTAAACTCATGTCTGCAAATGTCATTCCTTCCACAGGAGAAGGGGACTCGCATCAGAGAGGAGTTAAGAAGATTCCGAAGAAAGTCTCTTATCTCCATCAGGGGTGCTATGAAGGTCCTAGGACTATTAACAGCCTGCATCTCCTCAGTGGCCTGGTGCCAAGCCCATACTCGAGCTCTCCAGAAATGGGTCCTAAGGTCCTGGAACAGGAGTTCGGAAGGACTGGACAAAAAAGTATCGATCCCCTCTTCAGTCAAGGAAGATCTCAAGTGGTGGCTGATAGACATAAATCTAGACAGGGGAATCTTCTGGAGGAACAGTCCGTATATCACCATACAGACAGATGCAAGCAAGAGCGGTTGGGGAGCAGTGCTTCCTCAAAAGTTGACGCAGGGTTCCTGGACAGAGGAGATCTCCAGAAGGTCGTCCAACTACCGAGAACTGAGGGCGGTTTGGGAGGTACTCAGCTCAAACACTGCTCAACTAGCGGGGCACCACCTGTTGATACTGTCCGACAATACCACAACAGTATCCTACCTGAAGAGGCAAGGGGGAACCAGATCCCCATTACTGATTTCCTTAACAAGACAAATATTTTTGTGGGCAGAGGACCATGTCCTATCAATCTCTGCTACCCATCTAAAGGGAACAGAGAACACAACGGCGGATTTCCTCAGCCGAAGGAAAATACTTCCCAACGAGTGGTGCATAAAAGAAGAGATATTCCAGTACCTGTCTTCTCTTTGGGGGAAACCTCAAATAGATTTATTCGCAACAAGAAAAAACACCAAGTGTCAACACTTTTTTTCCTTGGAAAAAGGAGAGACAAGAGATCGTCTGGATGCATTCTCCCACTCTTGGAACACCACTCTCGCCTACGCCTTCCCCCCTATTCCCCTGATAGCCAGAGTATTAGAAAAAATTTATCTAGAGAAGACGCAGACCATATTTGTGTGCCCAAATTGGCCCAAAAAGAGCTGGTACCCGATTCTGAAGCGGATGACCACTCAGGATCCAGTCATGCTACCAGTATCAGAAGATCTCCTGGTACAGGGTCCAATATCTCATCCAAATCCGGGAAGACTCCAGTTATCAGCATGGATCCTGAATCGGACTATATGAAGTCCCAAGGACTCTCCTCTGCTGTTATAAACACCCTGAAGGCAAGTAGAAAACCTGTCACTTTTGCCATTTACCACAAGATTTGGAAAAAATTTTCTTCTTTTTGTGCAGATAAACCACCATGTCAATCTAACCCCAATGTCTTGCAGGTTCTTGACTTCCTTCAAAAGGGTTTGGAGTTGGGACTTTCCACAAGTACTCTTAAGGTCCAAGTATCAGCCCTAAGTGCTTTCTTTGATCAACCCCTCATCGAGCACAGGTGGGTGAAAAGATTCATTCTAGCAGCCTCTAGATTAAAACCCCAGGTCCTTAAAAGGACTTCTTCATGGGATCTCTCTTTGGTCTTAAATGCTTTAATTAAAGAGCCTTTTGAACCAATTTCTTCTGCTAGTGTAAAAAACCTGACATTAAAAACGGTATTCCTGGTAGCAATCACCTCAGCAAGGAGACTAGGTGAACTCCAGGCAATTTCTATTAAGGAATCCTATATGAGGGTTCTTGATGATAGAATTATTCTCACACTGGACCCAAATTTCATCCCAAAGGTGGTCTCGGAGTTCCACAGAGGTCAAGAGATCATATTACCTTCTTTCTGCAAGAATCCGTCCTCAGAGAGAGAACGCGAATGGCACACTCTAGATGTAAGACGTTCTGTCGTTAAATACTTGGAAATAACTGAATCCTGGCGTATTGATTCTAACCTATTTCTCCAATTTCAGGGGAAAAATAAGGGGAGGAAGGCGTCCAAGGCAACCATCGCTAGATGGCTAAGGATGGCGATATCTTCCTGTTATGACATCCAAGAGATTCCAGTACCATCAGGGATAAGGGCACATTCCACAAGAGCCGTATCCACCTCCTGGGCAGAGAAAAGAGGGGCCTCCCTAGAGCAAATCTGCAAAGCGGCAACTTGGACTTCCTCCTCTACCTTCTCTAAACACTATAGACTTGACTTGCCCTCCTCGAAGGATCTGTCCTTCGGGAGAAAGGTGCTTCAAGCAGTGATCCCTCCCTAAAAGACTACTCATATTGTAAGTCTCCAGGTGGGCCGTCATGGGGGACGAAGTGGAAAGAATGAATTAGTTACTCACCGGTAATTCCATTTCCATTAGTCCACCATGACGGCCTATAGTTTCCCTCCCTTGCTTGTTATAAGTTATGTGGTATTCACAATGATGAAACTGTATGTGATAAAAACATATAAATAAATCATTGTTGCATCTTCCTCAGTGTGGTTATTTTGAAGTCACTGGTGGGAGGATGCGGGGAGGGGAATTTAACCTCTCTTCTTCCTGTCCCTACAGAGGTCAAGGGGCATCCTCCAGGTGGGCCGTCATGGTGGACTAATGGAAATGGAATTACCGGTGAGTAACTAATTCATTCTTTTTGGAGACCAGGAAGGGGGGGGGGGGTGCCAGCACTTCTGGAAGCGACTCCACATCACGCATTGTACCAGGGCAGCACATTCCAGGAGAAACACTGCAGGGGGTGCCCTTTCCAAAATGCGGTCACTACTTGGGGGTTTCTATTGTACTGGTACCTCAGGGGCTCCCCCAACACCAGTCTAGTGAAAACAGAGCTCCAAAACCTAAACTTTGCCCCTTTCCTCCTGAGCCTGGCAGTGTCTCCATCCTTCAGATTATTGCCGCCTATGGGGTATTGCCCTAACCGGGGTAACCCTCAGAATGATTTTGGATGTGTCTTTTCCCAGTGGCAGGCGTTGGGCACTACAATGACAATTTTTTTTTTTAAATCAAAGCTTTTTATTGAGCATTATTTTTTAACAAACAAACATGTACAATGACCTGCACTATGACCTGCACTGTGACCTGCACTATGACCTGCACTGTGACCTGTACAATGACCTGCACTGTGACCTGCACTATGACCTGCACTGTGACCTGCACTATGACCTGTACAATGACCTGCACTGTGACCTGTACAATGACCTGCACTGTGACCTGTACAATGACCTGCACTGTGACCTGCACAATGATCTGTACTATGACCTGCACTATAACCAGCACTGTGACCTGCACTATAACCTGCACTGTGACCTGCACTATGACCTGTACAATGACCTGCACTATGACCTGTACAATGACCTGCACTGTGACCTGTACAATGACCTGCACTGTGACCTGTACAGTGACCTGTACAATGACCTGTACAGTGACCTGTACAATGACCTGCACTGTGACCTGTACAATGACCTGCACTGTGACCTGTACAATGACCTGTACAGTGACCTGCACTGTGACCTGTACAATGACCTGCACTGTGACCTGCACTATGACCTGCACTATGTCCTGTACAATGACCTGTACAATGACCTGCACTGTGACCTGCACTGTGACCTGCACTATGACCTGCACTGTGACCTGCACTGTGACCTGCACTATGACCTGCACTGTGACCTGAACAATGACCTGCACTGTGACCTGCACAATGACCTGCACTGTGACCTGCACTGTGACCTGTACAGTGACCTGTACAATGACCTGCACTGTGACCTGTACAATGACCTGCACTATAACCTGCACAATGACCTGCACTGTGACCTGTACAATGACCTGCACTGTGACCTGTACAATGACCTGCACTGTTATTATGTCTCAAAAGGTACAACTTCTACAATTTCCTTCATACATTAGAGTAATTTCACATCAGCCATGCGTTTTCAAAGGAAGGCAGTCAGCGGATTACGTTGTGTGTTGAAGGTAGACCAGGGGTGTCTATCCACGGGCCCCAAACATATTCAAATTTTGCATTTGCTTTCCGTTTGCAATAAACACCTTTTTCTAACCTAATTACGTTGTTCATTTTTTTAATATAAACCTCTATGTCTGGAGCATCAGGGCGTAGCCAATACATAGCGATCAGTTTCCTGGCTTGATAAAGCATTCTACTTACCCCTAATATAGTGCCCTCTGTAGCGTTATCGTCCTCTGTGTTTCCTAACAAACAGACAATCGGGGTGGCTGGCAAGTCCATTCTAAATACTCGGGAGATGAGGTTTAGCACATCTTTCCAAAATTGTCCTAACTTCTGACATTCCCTATCATGTGCATTAAGTGTGCTCCCTCTCACATCTGAGTAGTTGTCATCCCCCCGGAGGCCCACTTTGAGCAACCACTGCGGGGTACGATATACCCTATGTAATAGGTATAGTTGTGACAGCCGATGAGCTCCACAAAGAGCCAGTAGAGGAACCTTCTCCATTATGCTTCACCATGGTTCATCGTCAATTGGGCCTATGTCCTCTTCCCATTTCTCATGGATGGTTAAGGGTTGCTGTTTTTGGTATTCCCCCAATAGTGTGGTATATGATCTGGAGATGTATCCCTTGGTACCGTCCGTCATAGTTAAATCATCTATAATCTCGTGCATGGTAAAGCGTATCTCCGTTACTCTAGTTTGTACCTCTAGGGCGTGCCTGAGCTGTAGATACTGATAGAAGAGATTGTGTGTTAATCCGAACTCTTCACGGAGTTGCTCAAATGTCTTAAGCACCCCTCCTTCATACAGCTGCGATAAGGCATGAACACCTTTAGTCTCCATCTCTTGAAACCCTCTAACTGCATTACTTCCCGCAAGCTCGGATTACGCCACAGTGGGGTAAAAGATGTGTGACCCTCTATTTTGAGGACCGTCCTAACTTTCTGCCATATTCTGCTCATTAAAGCTATTGTGGGAATTTGGTCCGGTGGCCTTCCCTGTGCTCCCAGCTCGAGGATATACAGTGGAGGTCTCCCCCCACCCCTGGTGTTCCCTTTTTTGCTAGGTTGCCCCCAGCCTTTGAGGTGTTGGAGTTGAGCCGCCAGATAATAGAACCAGGGGTTGGGGACCGCCCACCCCTCGATCTTTAGCCCTTGGCAGGGTCTCCAGCCTTATCCTTGCCGATTTTTTATGCCATATTAGGGATCTGAACAACCTTTGTATTCTGGTGAATATGTATACAGGTATCCACACAGGTGAGTTATGCCCCAATTCTTATATATGCTTCATAAGTACCATCTTACATAGATTGGTTCTCCTGATGACTGACAGGGGGAGTTTACACCATGCGTCTACTTTGGCCGTTGATCTTTCTAACAGTGGTTCTAGGTTAAGATTTGTGTAGTCTTGTACCCTGGATGAGACCCAAATCCCAAGATATTTGAACTTGGTGGCTACCTGCACCTGTTGTAAATCAATGTCATCCTGCAGGGGGTCCAGGGGCATCAGTACTGACTTGTGCCAATTAATGGTCAACCCCAAAACCCGGCCAAAGTCTGATAGCGTGTCCATTATAGGGCCCAGGCCACATCTCACACAAAGAGCAACATGTCGTCTGCGTATAGGGCTATTCTTTCTTCCAACTCCCCATATTTAAATCCTTGTATATCAGGCGAGTCTCGGATCATACAAGCTAATGGCTTCTATGGCCAAGACAAAAAGGAATGGGGACAGGGGGCAGCCCTTCCTAGTGCCTCTGTGGAGTGAGAATGAGGTGGATAAAAGACCATTTGCCCTGTCCCTGTGCTCTGGGTGGCCCATAGAGCATTTGCACCCATTTGATATAACGTGGTCCAATTCCCATTTTATTCATGACAGCCCAGAGGAAAGGCCATGCAACGCTTTACATCTGAGCATAATAAGGATATTGGTCGATAGGACTCCGGCAGTAGCAGGTCCTTATCTGGTTTGGGCAATACTACGATTATGGCGTTACTCATAGAGTCTGGGAATTTGCCTAGTTCCTCCGCTGCCTTAACCACTTCATGTAATTCTGGCAACAGAAGGGATCCGTATGTCTTAAGTATTTCCCCTGGTAAACCATCTGCCCCGGGTGCTTTCTCATTAGGGAATGACTTTAAACAACCCGGGCAAGTGCCGGGGCCCCGGGGTACTGGAGGGGCCCACTCGGGCCCCCGGATCAATTGTACCAGTGTCGCTCTAAGACACTGGTACAATTGATCACCATCCGGATCGATCACTTCTCTGCCTCTATGCTGCACTGGTCGGGAGGCAGAATCTAGAACTCACCTGTCCCGGTTCCCACGATGCGGCGCTCCGCAGGGTATCCGACGGCTCTGAAGCCGGTGCGATGATGACGTCATCTGATCACGTGTGCCGGCTTCAGAGCCGGCACGTACAGGAGGCCCAGGCCGAAGACAGCTGCAGGCGCTGCTCCAGGGGAACCAGGAAAGGTAAATTATTTTTTCTTTTCCGGAGGGGAGTCAGTGTGTCCGAGGGGGGTGGGGGGGGGGTCAGTGTGTATAGAGGGGGGAAGGGGGGGTTAGTGTGTCAGCAGAGGGGGTCATTGTGTCCACAGGGGGAGGCGGGGGTTCAATGTGTCTGGAGGAGATCATTGTGTCCGCAAGGGAGGGGGGTCAGTGTGTCCGCAGGGGGGGGGGGGAAATCAGTGTGTCCCCGGGGGGTGGGGGAGGATCCGTGTGTCCCCGGGGTCAGTGTGTCCACAGGGTGAGAGGCGCAGTGTGGCCACTGGAAGGCGGCCACGGAGGGGCCCACTAAAACCTGGAGCCGGCCCTGACTTTAAAGCTTCCTCTAGCTCCTCCAATGTGAGGGGGCATCCAGGGTCCCTTTTTGCTCTTCTGTTAGTACCGGCAGCGTCACCTTGTCTAGGAAGGCCTCTACTTCCTGAATATCGTCTCCTACTCTAGAAGTGTATATATCCTTGTAAAAGGACCTAAGGGTTTCCAGGATTTCTTTATCTGAGTGAACCCCTTCTCCCTGTACATTTATTAGAGATTGGATGTGGGAAGAGCCCCTCTGTGCCCTAATGAGTGAGGCCAGTAGTTTCCCCGTGCTTTCTCCCCCTTCAAAATATTTCTGCTGGACAAAGAATTTTTTTGCTTCTGCAATAGCTTTAATGTGGGATGTTAGCAGATCCTGCGCTTCCAACCAGTCCCTTTGGGCTGCCTCTGACCCTTCACTAATATACTCCTTTTTTGTGTCTTGCGCTCTCTCCTGTAAATATTCTTTTTGTTTAATTTTATGTGCAATTATCTGCCCGTTAAAGCAGTCCCTAATATGTGACGTATGTGCATCCCATATAACCAAACGAGAAGCCGTTGCCTGGTTAAATTTGAGAAATTCCCCGGGCAGAGTATCAGTAGGATCTGTATCCAGAAGAGGTTGAGTTTCCATAGGGTTCCATAGCACGTGCACCCTGTCGTGAGGGTAGCGCCCTCCGTAGAAACTGCCGTGGGGCATAAACTGCTGCAGCAAACCTTGGGTAACATAGATCTGTCAGTCCCGTCTGGGGCTTCCTCTGCGTAGCTCCTGCTCACGAGCATCCAGCCACGCGGTGGCCTCTTCCGGTGAGCTGAAGAAATGGGTGTTCTGTAGAGCAATCACTCGCACTTTAGCTGGATAAAACATCGCCAATTGGCGCAGTCGTCTCTTCACTCCTTGGAATGTCGCTCTCCGTTTCTGAACTTCCGCAGAGAAATCAGGAAAAATGGATGTGCGACTGCCATTGATTTGTAGATTCTCCTTTTCTCTGGCTTTTCTCAGGATAGTGTCTCGGTCTTTGTAATGGAGGATGCGGATAAGTATGGATCGAGGTGGGTTGCCTGGTGGCAGCGGTCTCGATGGAACCCGATGAGCTCTCTCCACCGCAAACAGCGGCGACAGGGTGTCTCTCCCAAAAACAGACAGCAGCCATTGCTCGAAATAGTCACTGGGGTTGCGGCCTTCCACCCTTTCAGGCACCCCCACAAGGCGCACATTGTTCCTCCTCAGCCGGTTTTCCATATCATCCTGCTTTGCCAATACAGCCGCCAGTGTAGATTGCATACGTGATAGATCGCGCCTGACAGAGGGTAGCCGATCTTCCATCTCCCCCACTCTACCTTCCAGAGCCCCCATTCTTTCTGAGACTTTTTGCACATCATGCCGGATAACGTTCAAGTCCTCCTTCACGCCTCCCACCTGTAGTGTAAGAGAGGATGTAGCACTATTGCAGCTATGTACTGCAGTCAGCACTTCTTGTAGTGTGGGCTCTGCATCTTTAGCTGTGGGTGCAGGGGTTACTGTAGTCGATTCTCCCGCCACATGTGCACCTCTGGGAGGCCTAGGAGTGTCCAGGGCTTTGGACCTGGTAGAAGTCGCCATGTTGACAGCCGGGGGGGGGGGGCAGCGACGGCCCCTCGCTGTTTGCAGCCTCACCTCTATTTTCTGCTGCCACCACTACCGTCAGGTCGCTGGTTCCGTTCTGCCCATGTGCGAATCTTTGTAGCCGGCTTGCCGCGTCCGCCGGATCAATGGCGCCACCGCGGCCTGCACGGTGTGCGCCCTCCATCGCTTCCTCTGCTCCTTCCTTGGAGCGTTTTTTGTTGTTGCCACCGGCCATCTCCGCTGCTGCACCGCTCCCCCTCATACTCCGGTGCTTCTTGGTGGGCACACACCGCTCAGACAGGTGTTTGAGGATAAAATGTCGGATGCCTAGCGGGAGCTCCTCAGCGTGCGTCCTCTCACATCTCCGGCTAAGCCACGCCCCCTCTACAATGACATATTTGATAAATTGCAATACAATTGTTTCTCTGCACTACACACTTTGTTTTACAAGACTTTGCATCTTAGGGGTTAAAATGATCATACAACCTGAATACCGACCCCAAGAGAGCAGCCCGCTCTCAGAAGACTTGGTTCCATTGGATGACCTTTGTGACATCTCTTCGCTATTTGGAATTGACTAGTACAGTCCCGGTACGGCCACAAGATGGTGAAATTATGGAGCACTGACCACCAGGTGGAGGGGGGGCACGGCCCTTTTTCCTCCTCCCATTCCTTCCTCAATCTTTCATCCTTCTTTCTCCTTCCCTTATTTGTCTCTCTTCTTCTTTCTATCCTCTCCTTCCCACTCTCCCCGATTCTCTACTTCTCTTTGATATTCTGGATAACTACAATAACACTGTGCGACAACTTATGGTAATTGTTTTTGTTGTTGCTTTGTATCTTTACTTCAAACTGAAATTTGTTGTTACTCTCATTTGTAATACTACTTGGTATCCATGATTCCTTTCACATGGTTTTCCCTTCTGATTCTTTTATGGTTATAAAAATCTTTAAATTTAAGTATGAAAAAAAATGCTCATACAAACCCTGCATACATTCTTTGAGGGGTGCCCTTTCCAAAATGGGGTCACTACTTGGAGGTTTCTATAGTACTGGTACCTCAGGGGCTCCCCCAACACCAATCTAGTAAAAAAGGGAACCCCAAAAGACAGCCCTGCCGTGTCTCCATCCTACAGATTATTGCCCCATGGGGTATTGCCCTAACCGGGGTAACCCGCAGAAGTTGCTACTAAAACTTGAAACCTCACAAACCTTGAAACCTCAAAAAAAATGGAAACGTAAAATTATGGAAATAAAAAGACAAATGGCCAAAGGTTTCTACAAAAAAAAATTGTGGTTTGACTTTTTGTCCAAAAAGTAGAACATTTGCAAGTTGTGATTTATTTATTTTTTTAAATTTTTCCAAAATTATTGAATTGTTACCCCCCCCCAAAAAAAAGAAACTGATCACCGAAATGACACAACAGTCGGCGATGGCTGTGCACAGACAGCGCAGGAGGTTCCAGTCCAAGAGAGAGGCCGAGGCTTATACCCCACTCTGTTCCACGTCAAGAAACCAGATTGTTCTTTATGGACAATAAACAATTTGAAACCATTAAACAGGTAAAAAAAATCAACAGTGAATCTGCTTCTCCAGGATTGTTTCATGGCATCGGTCATTTTATCCAATGCCTCCCATCATATCCCAAGGCACCCAGCATTCCAGGGGAAGCCGTATTACTGGAAGGTACGCCGACACATCTGCAGTTCAGGGCAGTTTGGGGTTGCAATCGCCCCAAGGGTCTTTATGAAGGTGATCGCTGAGATGGCGTCTTACATTCGTCTAGGGCAGGGTCTATTCGTCCTCTACCTAGACCACTTTTTACTGGTAGGGAGTTCAGTAGAAGCAGAAGTGGAGGCTCAACTGTGGAGTGTACAAGCAATCCTGGAAAGCTTAGGATGGACCATAAATAAAAGAAAAAATCCTCTCCGTCAGCGGCAAGTTTTTTTTTAGGAATCTGTTTAGGTGTCGCAGATCTTTCCTTGCGGGGTTAATTAATGCACCCCTCTCCATCGATGGTCATGTCTGTCCTAGGCCTCTTCACAGCAGCTTCCCCAGAGGTCCCCTGGGCCGCCATCTTCAGTTACACACGCTGACTCCTCCTTAGACCAGAGAATACTTCACAATACAACGGTGTCTGACAAGCACACATCTAACCAGTGGCCTTCCCTGGAAACAAGACACCAGTACTGAGCATAGATGCAAGCTCCTGGTGCTGGGGGGCTCATCTAGAGGGCCAGCATTTCCAGGGTCCCTTGGACTTGCACCATGAAGGGGAGATCATTGAATTTCGGGGAACTAGCTGCGGTCAGGGAAGCATTGAGAAGGACCCTTCCCTCTATCCCCGATCAGGATGTGAGTAGCATCGGACAATACCACAGGCACAAGGAGTCCACATTTAATGTTTCTAGCCTTCAACATTTTTTCTCTGGCCAAACAGCGTCTAGTTTCCCTCTCTGCGGGAAATATAAAAGGTCAAGAAGATTTTCTGAGCAGGACCCATCTAGAACAGGAGGAATCGAGAGGTGTGCAGGGAAATGGTGAATCTCTGGGGAATTCCAGATGGAGGTTTATTTGCCACCAGTAAGAACAGACGGGGGAGACTTTGTTCCCCAAGGCCACAGGACAATCCATGGGCATTGGAGGCTCCGTCAATGAGGTGGGGATTCAGACTTTCCTCCACTAGTGTACTAGATCACACAAGATCAGGTGAAGATCATTGTGAAGGCCCCCATTTGGCCGAGGAGAGCCTGGTCCTCAGTACTGAGGGAGGATTCTACCAGATCTGTCATCCTTCAGAACAGCAGCATACCCCTGACGGCCTGCCTCTCAAAAGCCTAATCCTTTCGAGTCTATTTCAGGATGTGGAAGGTTTTCTTTTCGTCAGGACCCAAACTTGCAGGGAGGGTTAGAGAAGGGTTTGAAGCCAGCGAGTCTCAGCGTTCGGAGACCCATATTAGACCTTTCGCCTCATCCAGGGTTGGTCAGTTTTTTTAAGGCGCTTTCCTGTCTTACACCTGTTAGGAAGTCTTTAGTCCCTCCTTGGGACCCATCAATAGTTTTAGAGGTATTTAAAAGAAACCTCTGTCAGATCCCTTACACTCAGAGTAATGCTGTTAGCCATCACATCGGCGCATTGGAGGATTGTCAGCTTTGTCCTTATACAAAGGTCCTGGAGGAGAGGATTATTCTTACAGATCTCGGGAGGTCATCCTACCCTCCTCCTGTGTCTGATAGGGAAAGAGTGCCACTGCCTAGTGTCAGACGAGCTCTTCTAGAATATTTAGAAAAACCTTCATCCTGGAGAACGTCTGACAGTCTCTTTGTTCCTACCCCCATACAGAACAAAGGGAAGAGGGCTTCCCCTAACACACAGCGCGGTGGATAAGACAAGCCACTTCCTAATTCTGCCGCAGAAGTGCCCAGTCCTGAAGGATGAGGGTCATTCCACTAGGGCAGCCTCAGTGTCTATAGACCAGATCTACGTGCAGCCACGTGGTCCTCTCCAGATCTACGCGCAGCCACGCGGTCCTCTCCAGATCTACGTGCAGCCACGCGGTCCTCTCCAGATCTACGTGCAGCCACGCGGTCCTCTCCAGATCTACGTGCAGCCACGTGGTCCTCTCCAGATCTACGTGCAGCCACGTGGTCCTCTCCAGATCTACGTGCAGCCACACGGTCCTCTCCAGATCTACGTGCAGCCACACGGTCCTCTCCTCGAGCTTTCTTTAGGCATCACTGTTAGATGTGGCTACAGCTCAGGAGATCTTCTTTGGATGCAGAGTCGTTTCCTCTGTCATCCCCCTTCTTATAGCGATGCCGTCGTGGTGAGGGGGTAATAGGTAATGACGCACTGGTAATTGTCTGAACCACGACAGCACCGCTCAATTCCCTCCCTTTAGTTTGTTGCACGTTGATACAGTAAAGTTCTGTTTGGTGACGGTTATTCGCTAGGTGTCATGTGGGAGGGGTTTAAGTAACCTGGTGTTGGGAGTCTCAACAGATCTCTGGGAAATTACTGAAGAGCAGAAAAAGGTAGAGCTTTAAAGGCAAAGTTTCCTGTCACTGGGGGCGGAGCCTCTCTCCAGTGGCGCCATTTTGTTCACCCTGAGGTCATGTTGTCCACTGTCAACCATGTCAAGCTTCAAACATAATTTTATGTAAATTGTTTAGAAAATACTTTGTCCTCGCGGGTTTTCCGTGTCTGCAGTTCCTCTGCTTGGAGGCCGTGGTCGGCGCTAGTTTTGCAGCTTCACACGGACATTTGGTATAAACATTCTGCTTCCATCAAGTCTAGCGTTTTTCCAGTAGAAACTATACAGGAAGTTAATTCATGAAAATAGCTTGAAAGGGGAGGTTCTGGTATATTAAAGCTAACCTATAGCTTTTCATTGTTTTCTCACCTTTTCATGCCCTCTGCAAAGCTTTATTTTGTGCTTCTATGTACACGACTGATGACTGAATGTGTCGTTCTCTGTGCCGTATCCCAGCGCTAGGAACAAAGATCTACTAATTTGACAATCACCTTACAATTGTAGAAGGTCTGCTGGAGCCCTAGATAAAAATCATTCACAGGGTACGGGCTGGTGATGTCATAGGCTGAGCCCTGCAATACTCCTCTAGTCGCAGTCACCCAGCATCGCTGACCTCTGTGCTATACTTTGGTGGAAGTAGTCATGGTATTATTCAGACACATGACATTCTGACATTTGTTCTGAATGGGGTAAACCACTCAGAGGACGGGACATGTGACTGCCATTGGGGTATAATCTTTGACTATTCGGGGGGGGGGGGGAATGATCCTGCACCCCACCATATCATTACAGAGACGCAGAACATCAGGTAGATACAAGTTTAATAATACAAGGACCCCGCTACCCGTCTACTGCTCCCCGCTCTTCACTCGTAGCACCACCGGCACAGAGGTGCAGGGGATCATGCCCAGGTCCGTGATCACCAGGTCCACAAGGTTAGGGGGCGTCACGTCATACACCAGGTTCAGAAGCCGCAGCCACTCATTTTTCGCCCAATGATGTAAGGGACATCGGCCTTTCCGTGTCACAATCAGGTCATCAGGGTCATCTGTGGGGTGAGGACATAAGGAGGGATCAGTAAGGCGACATACAGAGTGTGCTGTCATGTGGTCTCACCCGCCACCCACACACAGCACCCCTATAGGACCATCCACCACCCTGTAGGCCACCCCTATAGGACCATCCACCGCCCTATAGGCCACCCCTATGGAACAATACACCATGAGGCCAGAGACCAGGGAGATCACAAGTACGCTGGCGGGGGAGCAGGGGCAGCACTGGGGGGCTTCTCTTATTAGACCACACTCACCTAGTTCATTGGAGACAAAGGAATCGGTCTGCACCTTCTCACAGAACTTGTAGGTCTCGCAGCACACCAGCACAGGTACATTGTGCGCCTTGGCCAGCAGCGCAATTTGCGAGGTCCCCACCCGGGACATGACATACCCATTGGCCAGAAGAGCGTGCGCCCCCAGGAAGACTTTTGACACCTGAGTGTAAAACAGAAAATGACGTTAGGTTCACACCCGCGCACCTTATACTCCAGTCACATTCAGAGCTGCAGTCGCTGATCTACCACTGCGTGTCATCTTATACTCCAGTCACACATAGAGCTGCAACAATCTCCGATTTACATCTACATTACAGGTCATCCTCCCCGTTTTGGGCAGACCCTCACCTCAGGCAAGATGTAGGAGATGGCAGTGATCAGGATGTAAGTGCAGTGGATGCCACAGTTCACCAGTCTCCGCAGGGTCTCCCGCCCTTCAAGCCTCGGGCGGCTGTCCACCACGATGACCCGGAACCTCTTGCCGCTGTTGTGCGCTTCACAAAGCGTAAAGGTGACCAGCGAGGAGCTGACAGGAAACCACAGAGGAAGGAACGAATCAGGGTGGGAGGAAGCAGTAAGGGAGGGAAGAAGGAACGGGTCAGGGTGGAAAAAAGGAAGGGGTCAGGGTGGGAGGAAGCAGTAAGGGAGGGAAGAAGGAAGGGGTCAGGGTGGGAGGAAGCGGTAAGGGAGGGAAGAAGGAAGGGGTCAGGGTGGAAAGAAGGAAGGGGTCAGGGTGGGAGGAAGCAGTCAGGGTGGAAAGAAGGAAGGGGTCAGGGTGGAAAGAAGGAAGGGGTCAGGGTGGGAGGAAAGAAGGAAGGGGTCAGGGTGGAAAGAAGGAAGGAAGGGGTCAGGGTGGAAAGAAGGAAGGAAGGGGTCAGGGTGGAAAGAAGGAAGGAAGGGGTCAGGGTGGAAAGAAGGAAGGAAGGGGTCAGGGTGGAAAGAAGGAAGGAAGGGGTCAGGGTGGAAAGAAGGAAGGAAGGGGTCAGGGTGGAAAGTAGGAAGGAAGGGGTCAGGGTGGAAAGTAGGAAGGAAGGGGTCAGGGTGGAAAGTAGGAAGGAAGGGGTCAGGGTGGAAAGTAGGAAGGAAGGGGTCAGGGTGGAAAGTAGGAAGGAAGGGGTCAGGGTGGAAAGTAGGAAGGAAGGGGTCAGGGTGGAAAGTAGGAAGGAAGGGGTCAGGGTGGAAAGTAGGAAGGAAGGGGTCAGGGTGGAAAGAAGGAAGGAAGGGGTCAGGGTGGAAAGAAGGAAGGAAGGGGTCAGGGTGGAAAGAAGGAAGGAAGGGGTCAGGGTGGAAAGAAGGAAGGAAGGGGTCAGGGTGGAAAGAAGGAAGGGGTCAGGGTGGAAAGAAGGAAGGGGTCAGGGTGGAAAGAAGGAAGGGGTCAGGGTGGAAAGAAGGAAGGGGTCAGGGTGGAAAGAAGGAAGGGGTCAGGGTGGAAAGAAGGAAGGGGTCAGGGTGGAAAGAAGGAAGGGGTCAGGGTGGAAAGAAGGAAGGGGTCAGGGTGGAAAGAAGGAAGGGGTCAGGGTGGAAAGAAGGAACGGGTCAGGGTGGAAAGAAGGAAGCAGTAAGGGAGGGAAGAAGGAAGGAAGGAAGGAAGGGGTCAGGGTGGAAAGAAGGAAGGGGTCAGGGTGGAAAGAAGGAAGGGGTCAGGGTGGAAAGAAGGAACGGGTCAGGGTGGAAAGAAGGAAGGGGTCAGGGTGGAAAGAAGGAACGGGTCAGGGTGGAAAGAAGGAAGGGGTCAGGGTGGAAAGAAGGAAGGGGTCAGGGTGGAAAGAAGGAACGGGTCAGGGTGGAAAGAAGGAAGGGGTCAGGGTGGAAAGTTGGAACGCGTCAGGGTGGAAAGAAGGAACGCGTCAGGGTGGAAAGTTGGAACGCGTCAGGGTGGAAAGAAGGAACGCGTCAGGGTGGAAAGAAGGAACGCGTCAGGGTGGAAAGAAGGAAGGGGTCAGGGTGGAAAGAAGGAACGCGTCAGGGTGGAAAGAAGGAACGGGTCAGGGTGGAAAGAAGGAACGGGTCAGGGTGGAAAGAAGGAACGGGTCAGGGTGGAAAGAAGGAAGGGGTCAGGGTGGAAAGAAGGAAGGCGTCAGGGTGGAAAGAAGGAAGGCGTCAGGGTGGAAAGAAGGAAGGCGTCAGGGTGGAAAGAAGGAAGGCGTCAGGGTGGAAAGAAGGAAGGCGTCAGGGTGGAAAGAAGGAAGGCGTCAGGGTGGAAAGAAGGAACGCGTCAGGGTGGAAAGAAGGAACGCGTCAGGGTGGAAAGAAGGAACGCGTCAGGGTGGAAAGAAGGAACGCGTCAGGGTGGAAAGAAGGAACGCGTCAGGGTGGAAAGAAGGAACGGGTCAGGGTGGAAAGAAGGAAGGGGTCAGGGTGGAAAGAAGGAACGGGTCAGGGTGGAAAGAAGGAAGGGGTCAGGGTGGAAAGAAGGAAGGGGTCAGGGTGGAAAGAAGGAACGGGTCAGGGTGGAAAGAAGGAAGGGGTCAGGGTGGAAAGTTGGAACGCGTCAGGGTGGAAAGAAGGAACGCGTCAGGGTGGAAAGTTGGAACGCGTCAGGGTGGAAAGAAGGAACGCGTCAGGGTGGAAAGAAGGAAGGGGTCAGGGTGGAAAGAAGGAAGGGGTCAGGGTGGAAAGAAGGAACGCGTCAGGGTGGAAAGAAGGAACGGGTCAGGGTGGAAAGAAGGAACGGGTCAGGGTGGAAAGAAGGAACGGGTCAGGGTGGAAAGAAGGAAGGGGTCAGGGTGGAAAGAAGGAAGGGGTCAGGGTGGAAAGAAGGAACGCGTCAGGGTGGAAAGAAGGAAGGCGTCAGGGTGGAAAGAAGGAACGCGTCAGGGTGGAAAGAAGGAACGCGTCAGGGTGGAAAGAAGGAACGCGTCAGGGTGGAAAGAAGGAACGCGTCAGGGTGGAAAGAAGGAACGCGTCAGGGTGGAAAGAAGGAACGCGTCAGGGTGGAAAGAAGGAACGCGTCAGGGTGGAAAGAAGGAACGCGTCAGGGTGGAAAGTTGGAACGCGTCAGGGTGGAAAGTTGGAACGCGTCAGGGTGGAAAGTTGGAACGCGTCAGGGTGGAAAGAAGGAACGCGTCAGGGTGGAAAGAAGGAACGCGTCAGGGTGGAAAGAAGGAACGCGTCAGGGTGGAAAGAAGGAACGCGTCAGGGTGGAAAGAAGGAACGGGTCAGGGTGGAAAGAAGGAACGGGTCAGGGTGGAAAGAAGGAACGGGTCAGGGTGGAAAGAAGGAACGGGTCAGGGTGGAAAGAAGGAACGGGTCAGGGTGGAAAGAAGGAACGGGTCAGGGTGGGAGGAAGCAGTAAGGGAGGGAAGAAGGAAGGAAGGAACGGGTCAGGGTGGGAGGAAGCAGTAAGGGAGGGAGGAAGGAACGAAGGAACGGGTCAAGGTGGGAGGAAGCAGTAAGGGAGGGAGGAAGGAACGAAGGAACGGGTCAAGGTGGGAGGAAGCAGTAAGGGAGGGAAGAAGGAAGGAAGGAAGGAACGGGTCAGGGTGGGAGGAAGCAGTAAGGGAGGGAAGAAGGAACAGGTCAGGGTGGGAGGAAGCAGCAAGGGAGGGAAGAAGGAAGGAAGGAACGGGTCAGGGTGGGAGGAAGCAGTAAGGGAGGGAAGAAGGAACAGGTCAGGGTGGGAGGAAGCAGTAAGGGAGGGAAGAAGGAAGGAAGGAACGGGTCAGGGTGGGAGGAAGCCGTAAGGGAGGGAAGAAGGAAGGGGTCAGGGTGGGAGGAAGCAGTAAGGGAGGGAAGAAGGAAGGAAGGAACGGGTCAGGGTGGGAGGAAGCCGTAAGGGAGGGAAGAAGGAAGGGGTCAGGGTGGGAGGAAGCAGTAAGGGAGGGAAGAAGGAACGGGTCAGGGTGGGAGGAAGCAGTAAGGGAGGGAGGAAGGAACGGGTCAGGGTGGGAGGAAGCAGTAAGGGAGGGAGGAAGGAAGGAAGGAACGGGTCAGGGTGGTCGGAAGCAGTAAGGGAGGAAGGAAGGAAGGAAGGAAGGAAGGAACGGGTCAAGGTCGGAGGAAGCAGTAAGGGAGGGAAGAAGGAACAGGTCAGGGTGGGAGGAAGCAGTAAGGGAGGGAAGAAGGAAGGAAGGAACGGGTCAGGGTGGGAGGAAGCAGTAAGGGAGGGAAGAAGGAACAGGTCAGGGTGGGAGGAAGCAGTAAGGGAGGGAAGAAGGAAGGAAGGAACGGGTCAGGGTGGGAGGAAGCCGTAAGGGAGGGAAGAAGGAAGGGGTCAGGGTGGGAGGAAGCAGTAAGGGAGGGAAGAAGGAAGGGGTCAGGGTGGGAGGAAGCAGTAAGGGAGGGAAGAAGGAACGGGTCAGGGTGGGAGGAAGCAGTAAGGGAGGGAAGAAGGAAGGAAGGAACGGGTCAGGGTGGGAGGAAGCCGTAAGGGAGGGAAGAAGGAAGGGGTCAGGGTGGGAGGAAGCAGTAAGGGAGGGAAGAAGGAACGGGTCAGGGTGGGAGGAAGCAGTAAGGGAGGGAGGAAGGAACGGGTCAGGGTGGGAGGAAGCAGTAAGGGAGGGAGGAAGGAAGGAAGGAACGGGTCAGGGTGGTCGGAAGCAGTAAGGGAGGAAGGAAGGAAGGAAGGAAGGAAGGAACGGGTCAAGGTCGGAGGAAGCAGTAAGGGAGGGAAGAAGGAACAGGTCAGGGTGGGAGGAAGCAGTAAGGGAGGGAAGAAGGAAGGAAGGAACGGGTCAGGGTGGGAGGAAGCAGTAAGGGAGGGAAGAAGGAACGGGTCAGGGTGGGAGGAAGCAGTAAGGGAAGGAAGGAAGGAACGGGTCAGGGTGGGAGGAAGCAGTAAGGGAGGGAAGAAGGAACAGGTCAGGGTGGGAGGAAGCAGTAAGGGAGGGAAGAAGGAACGGGTCAGGGTGGGAGGAAGCAGTAAGGGAGGGAAGAAGGAACGGGTCAGGGTGGGAGGAAGCAGTAAGGGAGGGAAGAAGGAACGGGTCAGGGTGGGAGGAAGCAGTAAGGGAGGGAAGAAGGAACGGGTCAGGGTGGGAGGAAGCAGTAAGGGAGGGAAGAAGGATCGGGTCAGGGTGGGAGGAAGCAGCAAGGGAGGGAGGAAGGAAGGGGTCAGGGTGGGAGGAAGCAGTAAGGGAGGGAAGAAGGATCGGGTCAGGGTGGGAGGAAGCAGCAAGGGAGGGAGGAAGGAAGGGGTCAGGGTGGGAGGAAGCAGTAAGGGAGGGAAGAAGGATCGGGTCAGGGTGGGAGGAAGCAGTAAGGGAGGGAGGAAGGAAGGAAGGAAGGGGTCAGGGTGGGAGGAAGCAGAAAGGGAGGGAAGAAGGAAGGGGTCAGGGTGGGAGGAAGCAGTAAGGGAGGGAGGAAGGGAGGGAGGGAGGGAGGGAGGAAGGAAGGAAGGGGTCAGGGTGGGAGGAAGCAGTAAGGGAGGGAAGAAGGATCGGGTCAGGGTGGGAGGAAGCAGCAAGGGAGGGAGGAAGGAAGGGGTCAGGGTGGGAGGAAGCAGTAAGGGAGGGAGGAAGGAAGGAAGGGGTCAGGGTGGGAGGAAGCAGAAAGGGAGGGAAGAAGGAAGGGGTCAGGGTGGAATGAAGCAGAAAGGGAGGGAGGAAGGAAGGAAGGAACGGGTCAGGGTGGGAGGAAGCAGAAAGGGAGGGAGGAAGGAAGGGGTCAGGGTGGGAGGAAGCAGTAAGGGAGGGAGGAAGGAAGGAAGGATCGGGTCAGGGTGGGAGGAAGCAGAAAGGGAGGGAGGAAGGAAGGAACGGGTCAGGGTGGGAGGAAGCAGAAAGGGAGGGAAGAAGGATCGGGTCAGGGTGGGAGGAAGCAGTAAGGGAGGGAGGAAGGAAGGGGTCAGGGTGGGAGGAAGGAAGGGGTCAGGGTGGGAGGAAGCAGTAAGGGAGGGAAGAAGGAACGTGTCAAGGTGGGAGGAAGCAGTAAGGGAGGGAGGAAGGAAGGAAGGAAGGAAGGAACGGGTCAGGGTGGGAGGAAGCAGAAAGGGAGGGAAGAAGGATCGGGTCAGGGTGGGAGGAAGCAGTAAGGGAGGGAGGAAGGAAGGGGTCAGGGTGGGAGGAAGCAGTAAGGGAGGGAAGAAGGAACGTGTCAAGGTGGGAGGAAGCAGTAAGGGAGGGAAGAAGGAACGGGTCAGGGTGGGAGGAAGCAGAAAGGGAGGGAAGAAGGAACGGGTCAGGGTGGGAGGAAGCAGAAAGGGAGGGAAGAAGGAAGGGGTCAGGGTGGAATGAAGCAGAAAGGGAGGGAGGAAGGAAGGAAGGAAGGAAGGGGTCAGGGTGGGAGGAAGCAGAAAAGAAGGGAAGAAGGATCGGGTCAGGGTGGGAGGAAGCAGTAAGGGAGGGAAGAAGGATCGGGTCAGGGTGGGAGGAAGCAGTAAGGGAGGGAGGAAAGAAGGAAGGATCGGGTCAGGGTGGGAGGAAGCAGAAAGGGAGGGAGGAAGGAAGGAAGGAAGGAAGGAAGGGGTCAGAGTGGGAGGAAGCAGAAAGGGAGGGAAGAAGGAAGGGGTCAGGGTGGGAGGAAGCAGTAAGGGAGGGAGGAAGGAAGGGGTCAGGGTGGGAGGAAGCAGTAAGGGAGGGAAGAAGGAACGTGTCAAGGTGGGAGGAAGCAGAAAGGGAGGGAAGAAGGATCGGGTCAGGGTGGGAGGAAGCAGAAAGGGAGGGAGGAAGGAAGGAAGGAACGGGCCAGGGTGGGAGGAAGCAGAAAGGGAGGGAAGAAGGATCGGGTCAGGGTGGGAGGAAGCAGAAAGGGAGGGAGGAAGGAAGGAAGGAACGGGTCAGGGTGGGAGGAAGCAGAAAGGGAGGGAAGAAGGATCGGGTCAGGGTGGGAGAAAGCAGTAAGGGAGGGAGGAAGGAAGGGGTCAGGGTGGGAGGAAGCAGTAAGGGAGGGAAGAAGGAACGTGTCAAGGTGGGAGGAAGCAGTAAGGGAGGGAGGAAGGAAGGAAGGAAGGAACGGGTCAGGGTGGGAGGAAGCAGAAAGGGAGGGAAGAAGGATCGGGTCAGGGTGGGAGGAAGCTGTAAGGGAGGGAGGAAGGAAGGGGTCAGGGTGGAATGAAGCAGTAAGGCAGTAAGGGAGGGAGGAGGAAGGAAGGGAGGGAGGGAGGGAGGAGGAAGGAAGGAAGGGAGGGAGAAAGGAAGGGGTCAGGGTGGGAAGAAGCAGTAACGGAGGGGGGGGGGGCAGCCAGGGCACTACTTACCAGCCATACACCAGGATGACGTCCTCCTCGCTGATCTTCTCCACGGCAGACTTGGCGATGGCCTGTGCAGCCAGCCCGATCTTCTCATGGATATAACCTTCTATACACTGATAGAGATGGTCCTTGGCCTGAGGAGGGAGAATTCCCAATGATCACCAACCTCCGGCTATGACACTACACCCGCCGCCATGACACCTCACCTCTTCCTCCCCCTTCTGCCGGTTGATGTTGGAGATCTCCTTCTTTATGTACTTGATGGCATTTCCCATACTCGCTGACAGGGGGCGACACTGATTCAGGAAGCTAGAAAAGGGTAACGGCAAGATCAAAAACCCCAAATACACAGAGGACCCTAAATGTATAAACCTCAAACTGCACCACATCAGAGTCACCACCTACTCCACACTGCTCCGTACGGGGGTCTCCAGTGTTATAGATCTGCTCTGGGGGGTTAGGGTTGGGGGGGGGGGGGTAGGAGGGCCCTGGTGGTCTGGTCTCCAGCCAGTATTATAGGGTCTGGTTGTGCACTGTATTGTAGTTTGCTCTGGGGCCTGGGGGCATTTCGTGCTGTGTTGTGGTTGTTGGGGTACCAGGTTCTGATCACCCCTTACCTAATCGCGGGCTTCAGCTTGTTGACCAGGTCCCGTGACAGCTCCTCGTGGGGCGGCGTGCTGTAGTCCCGTATCACCTGTCATACAAGAATGTGGCAGCTCACCTGTCAGGCGGTAGGGGGCGGGGACAGGGCGGAGCTCACCTTACCTGTTTGATGCAGTTTAGTAGAGCGATGCAGCGGGAGTTGGAGCCGGTGACGATGCCCTGCGAGTACTGGAGGCCGAGCCGCACCACGGCCGGGTGTATCCCAGAGTGCGGGATGCTGGGAGATAACAGGGACAGGTGAGGACGGGGGCACATACCACGCCCCCCACACTGCAGGCGACATTCTCACCTCATCTGCTGGGTGAGGGGGATCTTGCGGCTGTACTGGTGCAGGTGGGAGAACAGGCTGACCTTCCTACCATAGTCCTGGCGGTAAGGAACCTACAGACAAGAGACCACAAACAGCTCTACTCCAGTCACAGCCAAAGCTGCAAGTCTACAAGGCACCACAGCAATCACTAAACCAACAGCATGCCAGCAGAATTATGACTCCAGCTCTGGAAGTGACTGGAGTAAAACACAGAACAACCACAACACCCGCTGATACACCCCCATCATTCGCACATCTCACTGCCCCAGTCACTTCTATGCGGCAAAGACATAATAACATCAGTGTACCGGGCCCGGGGGGCCGAGGAGGGGAGGGAGCGTCTGGCGACAGCCAGGGGGGCCGAGGAGGGGAGGGAGCGGTCGGCGACAGCCCAGGGGGGCCGAGGAGGGGAGGGAGCGTCCGACGACAGCCCAGGGGGGCCGAGGAGGGGAGGGAGCGTCCGGCGACAGCCCAGGGGGGGTGAGGAGGGGAGGGGAGCGTCCGGCGACAGCCCAGGGGGGCCGAGGAGGGGAGGGAGCGTCCGGCGACAGCCCAGGGGGGCCGAGGAGGGGAGGGAGCGTCCGGCGACAGCCCAGGGGGGCCGAGGAGGGGAGGGAGCGTCCGGCGACAGCCCAGGGGGGCCGAGGAGGGGAGGGAGCGTCCGGCGACAGCCCAGGGGGGCCGAGGAGGGGAGGGAGCGTCCGGCGACAGCCCAGGGGGGCCGAGGAGGGGAGGGAGCGTCCGGCGACAGCCCAGGGGGGCCGAGGAGGGGAGGGAGCGTCCGGCGACAGCCCAGGGGGGCCGAGGAGGGGAGGGAGCGTCCGGCGACAGCCCAGGGGGGCCGAGGAGGGGAGGGAGCGTCCGGCGACAGCCCAGGGGGGCCGAGGAGGGGAGGGAGCGTCCGGCGACAGCCCAGGGGGGCCGAGGAGGGGAGGGAGCGTCCGGCGACAGCCCAGGGGGGCCGAGGAGGGGAGGGAGCGGCCAGCGACAGCCCAGGGGGGCCGAGGAGGGGAGGGAGCGGCCGGCGACAGCCCAGGGGGGCCGAGGAGGGGAGGGAGCGGCCGGCGACAGCCCAGGGGGGCCGAGGAGGGGAGGGAGCGGCCGGCGACAGCCCAGGGGGGCCGAGGAGGGGAGGGAGCGGCCGGCGACAGCCCAGGGGGGCCGAGGAGGGGAGGGAGCGGCCGGCGACAGCCCAGGGGGGCCGAGGAGGGGAGGGAGCGGCCGGCGACAGCCCAGGGGGGCCGAGGAGGGGAGGGAGCGGCCGGCGACAGAACAGGGGGGCCGAGGAGGGGAGGGGGGGCCGAGGAGGGGAGGGAGCGGCCGGCGACAGCCCAGGGGGGCCGAGGAGGGGAGGGAGCGGCCGGCGACAGCCCAGGGGGGCCGAGGAGGGGAGGGAGCGGCCGGCGACAGCCCAGGGGGGCCGAGGAGGGGAGGGAGCGGCCGGCGACAGCCCAGGGGGGCCGAGGGGGGGAGGGAGCGGCCGGCGACAGCCCAGGGGGGCCGAGAGCGGCCGGCGACAGCACAGGGGGGCCGAGGAGGGGAGGGAGCGGCCGGCGACAGCCCAGGGGGGCCGAGGAGGGGAGGGAGCGGCCGGCGACAGCCCAGGGGGGCCGAGGAGGGGAGGGAGCGGCCGGCGACAGCCCGGGGGGCCGAGGAGGGGAGGGAGCGGCCGGCGACAGCCCGGGGGGCCGAGGAGAGGAGGGAGCGGCCGGCGACAGCCCGAGGGATGAGAGGAGGGGAGGGAGCGGCCGGCGACAGCCCGAGGGATGAGAGGAGGGACAGGCTGAAGAGTAGGGGGTATCCCAAGAGGGCCCGGCGCTGAGCTCACCTGCTGCCTTTCCAGTTTCTTTGCTAGTTTTTTCTGTGCCTCCGGATCATCCACAAGGACATGTTCTGGAAGGCGCTTCACTGCGGAGGAGACAGACATAATCAATAGGAAACACAAAGAGGGAGGAACAGGAGAGAGGACGAGGAGGAGCAGGTCAGGAGATACAGGGAAAAAGAAGGAAGATGGAGACGCAGAGACCCCTCTGGGGTAGGAGAAAGAGGAGAATGCCAATGGAGAGATGCAGGATCGGGGAGAAAGACATGCTAGGACCTGTTTGGCCCTCGGGGGGCGGCGCTCTCACCCGTTTGGCCCTCAGGGGGCGGGGCTTTCACTTTGGCAGATGCTTGACCTGCACTTGGCTCCGCCTTCTTGCTCTGCTTGCTGGCGCGTTCCGCCTCTTGCTTGGCTCTCCTCTCCGCTCGCAGCTCTGCCTTGGTCTTTCCTCCAGCAGGAGGCTCATACGTGACTGAAACATGGGGTGGAGCGACAGGAGCTGCAACAGAGGGATGGAAGGAGTCTACTGCAAAATAAGGGAACATAGCAAGACAAGGCCCCCAGCTGGACCCCAAACACTGCACACCCCTGAGGTCACAGGCTCTCACCTCTCTGGGGCGCACTCTCCTGCTCCACCACCACCGGGGCCACCACCGGGGCAGACACCTTCTCCTTGCTCTTCTTCTGAAGCTTCTTCTCTTTCCGTAGGCGAACCTTTTCCTCTTTGGTAAGTTCCTGACCCTTCACCTATACACATGAAAGGTTAATGAACCAACGAGGCGGAGCTACCCCCAACAGACAGCACAGAGACCCCTGGACGTATATACTCGAGTATAAGCCGACCCGAGTATAAGCCGAGACCCCTAATTTTACCACTGGGAAAACCTATTGACTCGAGTATAAGCCGAGGGTGTAGTATACAGCCAGCCCCCAGTAGTATACAGCCAGCCCCCAGTAGTATACAGCCAGCCCCCAGTAGTATACAGCCAGCCCCCAGTAGTATACAGCACTGCCCCCAGTAGTATACAGCACTGCCCCCAGTAGTATACAGCACAGCCCCCAGTAGTATACAGCACAGCCCCCAGTAGTATACAGCACAGCCCCCAGTAGTATACAGCACAGCCCCCAGTAGTATACAGCCAGCCCCCAGTAGTATACAGCTTGCCCCCAGTAGTATACAGCCTGCCCCCAGTAGTATACAGCCTGCCCCCAGTAGTATACAGCCAGCCCCCAGTAGTATACAGCCAGCCCCCAGTAGTATACAGTGAGACCCTATACAGATAAAGAAATAAACTTAATACTCACCCTCCGTTGTCCCGATGTTCGTCGCGGCTCCCGGCGGCTTCCGATCCCCATCGTGGCTCCCGATCCCCATCGTGGCTCCCGGCGGCTTCCGATCCCCATCGCGGCTCCCGGCGGCTTCCGATCCCCATCGCGGCTCCCGGCGGCTTCCGATCCCCATCGCGGCTCCCGGCGGCTTCCGATCCCCATCGCGGCTCCCGGCGGCTTCCGATCCCCATCGCGGCTCCCGGCGGCTTCCGATCCCCATCGCGGCTCCCGGCGGCTTCCGATCCCCATCGCGGCTCCCGGCGGCTTCTTCACTGTTCTCTGGCCGGGAGATGGCGCTGGCCGTCGCACACTGTGATGCCGCGCTGTCGCCGCTGATGACGTCACAGTGTGCGACGACCAGCGTGATCTCCCGGCCAGTGAAGAGTGAAGAAGCCGCCGGGAGCCGCAAGGAACATAGGGGACACCGGAGGGTGAGTATTAATGTATTTATTTTTATCACTGACTCGTGTATAAGCCGAGGCGAGGTTTTTCCGCACATTTTTTGTGCTGAAAATCTCGGCTTATACACGAGTATATACGGTACAACATGTGTCCTGGGAGAAGACACGAAGACCTTTTGGAGTCTCCGCACAATCAGATTATGGATTTCTTTCGGACATACTGGAATTGGTTATAATTTTCCTCCATCCAGTTATCACTATTATAAACCTCAAACATTATTGGAATTACACAACACCAAATGTTTTATTGTACTGGATTTTAGATGAACCCAATTGTTGGGGCCCATCTGGGCATTATTTATATTCTCTCTTCCACCCCAAAAAGGCAGAAATAAAACAGAAACACTGAACCCACAACCATCCCGCTACTGCAGGAACAGAGACCAGGAGGAGGACGCAGAGACAACTACGAGAACACGGGAGGAGGACGCAGAGACAACTACGAGAACACGGGAGGAGTAACCCAGAGACAGGAGGAAGACGCAGAGACAACTACGAGAACACGGGAGGAGTAACCCAGAGACCAGGAGGAAGACGCAGAGACAACTACGAGAACAAGGGAGGAGTAACCCAGAGACCAGGAGGAGGACGCAGAGACAACTACGAGAACACGGGAGGAGGACGCAGAGACAACTACGAGAACAAGGGAGGAGTAACCCAGAGACCAGGAGGAGGACGCAGAGACAACTACGAGAACACGGGAGGAGGACGCAGAGACGACTACGAGAACACGGGAGGAGGACGCAGAGACAACTACGAGAACACGGGAGGAGAAACCCAGAGACAGGAGGAAGACGCAGAGACAACTACGAGAACACGGGAGGAGTAACCCAGAGACCAGGAGGAAGACGCATAGACAACTACGAGAACACGGGAGGAGTAACCCAGAGACCAGGAGGAAGACGCAGAGACAACTACGAGAACAAGGGAGGAGTAACCCAGAGACCAGGAGGAAGACGCTGAGACAACTACGAGAACAAGGGAGGAGTAACCCAGAGATCAGGAGGAGGACGCAGAGACAACTACGGGAACACGGGAGGAGTAACCCAGAGACCAGGAGGAAGACGCAGAGACAACTACGAGAACAAGGGAGGAGTAACCCAGAGACCAGGAGGAAGACGCAGAGACAACTACGAGAACAAGGGAGGAGTAACCCAGAGACCAGGAGGAAGACGCAGAGACAACTACGAGAACACGGGAGGAGTAACCCAGAGACCAGGAGGAAGACGCAGAGACAACTACGAGAACAAGGGAGGAGTAACCTAGAGACCAGGAGGAAGACGCAGAGACAACTACGGGAACACGGGAGGAGTAACCCAGAGACCAGGAGGAAAAGACATGGACAACTACGAGAACACGGGAGGAGTAACCCAGAGACCAGGAGGAGGACGCAGAGACAACTACGGGAACACGGGAGGAGTAACCCAGAGACCAGGAGGAGGACGCAGAGACAACTACGGGAACACGGGAGGAGTAACCCAGAGACCAGGAGGAGGACGCAGAGACAACTACGAGAACAAGGGAGGAGTAACCCAGAGACAAATACGGGAACACGGGAGGAGTAACCCAGAGACCAGGAGGAAGACGCAGAGACAACTACGGGAACACGGGAGGAGTAACCCAGAGACCAAGAGGAGGACGCAGAGACAACTACGAGAACAAGGGAGGAGTAACCCAGAGACAACTACGGGAACACGGGAGGAGTAACCCAGAGACCAGGAGGAAGATGCAGAGACAACTACGAGAACACGGGAGGAGTAACCCAGAGACCAGGAGGAAGACGCACAGACAACTACGGGAACACGGGAGGAGTAACCCAGAGACCAGGAGGAAGACGAAGAGACAACTACGAGAACACGGGAGGAGTAACCCAGAGACCAGGAGGAAAAGACATGGACAACTACGAGAACAAGGGAGGAGTAACCCAGAGACCAGGAGGAGGACGCAGAGACAACTACGAGAACACGGGAGGAGTAACCCAGAGACCAGGAGGAAGACGCAGAGACAACTACGAGAACAAGGGAGGAGTAACCCAGAGACCAGGAGGAAGACGCAGAGACAACTACGAGAACACGGGAGGAGTAACCCAGAGACCAGGAGGAAGACACAGAGACAACTACGGGAACACGGGAGGAGTAACCCAGAGACCAGGAGGAAGACGCAGAGACAACTACGAGAACAAGGGAGGAGTAACCCAGAGACCAGGAGGAAGACGCAGAGACAACTACGAGAACACGGGAGGAGTAACCCAGAGACCAGGAGGAAGACGCAGAGACAACTACGGGAACACGGGAGGAGTAACCCAGAGACCAGGAGGAAGACGCAGAGACAACTACGGGAACACGGGAGGAGTAACCCAGAGACCAGGAGGAAGACGCAGAGACAACTACGAGAACAAGGGAGGAGTAACCCAGAGACCAAGAGGAGGACGCATAGACAACTACGAGAACACGGGAGGAGTAACCCAGAGACAAGGAGGAAGACGCATAGACAACTACGAGAACACGGGAGGAGTAACCCAGAGACAAGGAGGAAGACGCAGAGACAACTACGGGAACACGGGAGGAGTAACCCAGAGACCAGGAGTAAGACGAAGAGACAACTACGAGAACACGGGAGGAGTAACCCAGAGACCAGGAGGAAGACGCATAGACAACTACGAGAACACGGGAGGAGTAACCCAGAGACAAGGAGGAAGACGCAGAGACAACTACGGGAACACGGGAGGAGTAACCCAGAGACCAGGAGTAAGACGAAGAGACAACTACGAGAACACGGGAGGAGTAACCCAGAGACCAGGAGGAAAAGACATGGACAACTACGAGAACACGGGAGGAGTAACCCAGGGACCAGGAGGAGAAGACGCAGAGACAACTACGAGAACACGGGAGGAGTAACCCAGAGACCAGGAGGAAGACGCAGAGACAACTACGGGAACACGGGAGGAGTAACCCAGAGACCAGGAGGAAGACGCAGAGACAACTACGGGAACACGGGAGGAGTAACCCAGAGACCAGGAGGAAGACGCAGAGACAACTACGAGAACAAGGGAGGAGTAACCCAGAGACCAGGAGGAAGACGCAGAGACAACTACGAGAACAAGGGAGGAGTAACCCAGAGACCAGGAGGAAGACGCAGAGACAACTACGAGAACACGGGAGGAGTAACCCAGAGACCAGGAGGAAGACGCAGAGACAACTACGGGAACACGGGAGGAGTAACCCAGAGACCAGGAGGAAGACGCAGAGACAACTACGGGAACACGGGAGGAGTAACCCAGAGACCAGGAGGAAGACGCAGAGACAACTACGAGAACAAGGGAGGAGTAACCCAGAGACCAAGAGGAGGACGCATAGACAACTACGAGAACACGGGAGGAGTAACCCAGAGACAAGGAGGAAGACGCATAGACAACTACGAGAACACGGGAGGAGTAACCCAGAGACAAGGAGGAAGACGCAGAGACAACTACGGGAACACGGGAGGAGTAACCCAGAGACCAGGAGTAAGACGAAGAGACAACTACGAGAACACGGGAGGAGTAACCCAGAGACCAGGAGGAAAAGACATGGACAACTACGAGAACAAGGGAGGAGTAACCCAGAGACCAGGAGGAAGACGCAGAGACAACTACGAGAACACGGGAGGAGTAACCCAGAGACAGGAGGAGGACGCAGAGACAACTACGGGAAAACGGGAGGAGGACGCAGAGACAGGAGGAGGACGCAGAGACAACTACGAGAACATGGGAGGAGTAACCCAGAGACAGGAGGAGAAGACGCAGAGACAACTACGGGAACACGGGAGGAGTAACCCAGAGACCAGGAGGAAGACGCAGAGACAACTACGGGAACACGGGAGGAGTAACCCAGAGACCAGGAGGAAGACGCAGAGACAACTACGAGAACAAGGGAGGAGTAACCCAGAGACCAGGAGGAAGACGCAGAGACAACTACGAGAACACGGGAGGAGTAACCCAGAGACCAGGAGGAAGACGCAGAGACAACTACGGGAACACGGGAGGAGTAACCCAGAGACCAGGAGGAAGACGCAGAGACAACTACGGGAACACGGGAGGAGTAACCCAGAGACCAGGAGGAAGACGCAGAGACAACTACGGGAACAAGGGAGGAGTAACCCAGAGACCAGGAGGAAGACGTAGAGACAACTACGGGAACACGGGAGGAGTAACCCAGAGACCAGGAGGAAGACGCAGAGACAACTACGAGAACAAGGGAGGAGTAACCCAGAGACCAGGAGGAAGACGCAGAGACAACTACGAGAACAAGGGAGGAGTAACCCAGAGACCAGGAGGAAGACACAGAGACAACTACGAGAACACGGGAGGAGTAACCCAGAGACCAGGAGGAAAAGACATGGACAACTACGAGAACAAGGGAGGAGTAACCCAGAGACCAGGAGGAAGACGCAGAGACAACTACGAGAACAAGGGAGGAGTAACCCAGAGACCAGGAGGAAGACGCAGAGACAACTACGAGAACACGGGAGGAGTAACCCAGAGACCAGGAGGAAGACGCAGAGACAACTACGGGAACACGGGAGGAGTAACCCAGAGACCAGGAGGAAGACGCAGAGACAACTACGAGAACAAGGGAGGAGTAACCCAGAGACCAGGAGGAAGACGCAGAGACAACTACGAGAACACGGGAGGAGTAACCCAGGGACCAGGAGGAGAAGACGCAGAGACAACTACGAGAACACGGGAGGAGTAACCCAGAGACCAGGAGGAAGACGCAGAGACAACTACGGGAACACGGGAGGAGTAACCCAGAGACCAGGAGGAAGACGCAGAGACAACTACGAGAACACGGGAGGAGTAACCCAGAGACCAGGAGGAAGACGCAGAGACAACTACGAGAACAAGGGAGGAGTAACCCAGAGACCAGGAGGAAGACGCAGAGACAACTACGGGAACACGGGAGGAGTAACCCAGAGACCAGGAGGAGGACGCAGAGACAACTACGAGAACACGGGAGGAGTAACCCAGAGACCAGGAGGAAGACACAGAGACAACTACGGGAACACGGGAGGAGTAACCCAGAGACCAGGAGTAAGACGAAGAGACAACTACGAGAACACGGGAGGAGTAACCCAGAGACCAGGAGGAAAAGACATGGACAACTACGAGAACAAGGGAGGAGTAACCCAGAGACCAGGAGGAAGACGCAGAGACAACTACGAGAACACGGGAGGAGTAACCCAGAGACAGGAGGAGGACGCAGAGACAACTACGGGAAAACGGGAGGAGGACGCAGAGACAGGAGGAGGACGCAGAGACAACTACGAGAACATGGGAGGAGTAACCCAGAGACAACTACGGGAACACGGGAGGAGTAACCCAGAGACCAGGAGGAAGACGCAGAGACAACTACGGGAACACGGGAGGAGTAACCCAGAGACCAGGAGGAAGACGCAGAGACAACTACGAGAACAAGGGAGGAGTAACCCAGAGACCAGGAGGAAGACGCAGAGACAACTACGAGAACACGGGAGGAGTAACCCAGAGACCAGGAGGAAGACGCAGAGACAACTACGGGAACACGGGAGGAGTAACCCAGAGACCAGGAGGAAGACGCAGAGACAACTACGGGAACAAGGGAGGAGTAACCCAGAGACCAGGAGGAAGACGCAGAGACAACTACGAGAACAAGGGAGGAGTAACCCAGAGACCAGGAGGAAGACGCAGAGACAACTACGGGAACACGGGAGGAGTAACCCAGAGACCAGGAGGAAGACGCAGAGACAACTACGAGAACAAGGGAGGAGTAACCCAGAGACCAGGAGGAAGACGCAGAGACAACTACGAGAACACGGGAGGAGTAACCCAGGGACCAGGAGGAGAAGACGCAGAGACAACTACGAGAACACGGGAGGAGTAACCCAGAGACCAGGAGGAAGACGCAGAGACAACTACGAGAACACGGGAGGAGTAACCCAGAGACCAGGAGGAAGACACAGAGACAACTACGGGAACACGGGAGGAGTAACCCAGAGACCAGGAGGAAGACGCAGAGACAACTACGAGAACAAGGGAGGAGTAACCCAGAGACCAGGAGGAAGACGTAGAGACAACTACGAGAACAAGGGAGGAGTAACCCAGAGACCAGGGGGAAGACGCAGAGACAACTACGAGAACACGGGAGGAGTAACCCAGAGACCAGGGGGAATACGCAGAGACAACTACGGGAACACGGGAGGAGTAACCCAGAGACCAGGAGGAAGACGAAGAGACAACTACGAGAACATGGGAGGAGTAACCCAGAGACCAGGAGGAAGACGCAGAGACAACTACGAGAACAAGGGAGGAGTAACCCAGAGACCAGGAGGAAGACGCAGAGACAACTACGAGAACACGGGAGGAGTAACCCAGAGACCAGGAGGAAGACGCAGAGACAACTACGAGAACACGGGAGGAGTAACCCAGAGACCAGGAGGAGGACGCAGAGACAACTACGGGAACACGGGAGGAAGACGCAGAGACAACTACGAGAACACGGGAGGAGTAACCTAGAGACCAGGAGGAAGACGCAGAGACAACTACGGGAACACGGGAGGAGTAACCCAGAGACCAGGAGGTAGACGCAGAGACAACTACGAGAACACGGGAGGAGTAACCCAGGGACCAGGAGGAGAAGACGCAGAGACAACTACGAGAACACGGGTGGAGTAACCCAGAGACCAGGAGGAAGACGCAGAGACAACTACGAGAACACGGGAGGAGTAACCCAGAGACCAGGAGGAGGACGCAGAGACAACTACGAGAACACGGGAGGAGTAACCCAGAGACCAGGAGGTAGACGCAGAGACAACTACGAGAACACGGGAGGAGTAACCCAGGGACCAGGAGGAGAAGACGCAGAGACAACTACGAGAACACGGGTGGAGTAACCCAGAGACCAGGGGGAATACGCAGAGACAACTACGGGAACACGGGAGGAGTAACCCAGAGACCAGGAGGAAGACGCAGAGACAACTACGGGAACAAGGGAGGAGTAACCCAGAGACCAGGAGGAAGACGCAGAGACAACTACGAGAACAAGGGAGGAGTAACCCAGAGACCAGGAGGAAGACGCAGAGACAACTACGAGAACACGGGAGGAATAACCCAGAGACCAGGAGGAGGACACAGAGACAACTACGGGAACACGGGAGGAAGACGCAGAGACAACTACGAGAACACGGGAGGAGTAACCCAGAGACCAGGAGGAAGACGCAGAGACAACTACGGGAACACGGGAGGAGTAACCCAGAGACCAGGAGGAAGACGCAGAGACAACTACGAGAACACGGGAGGAGTAACCCAGAGACCAGGAGGAAAAGACATGGACAACTACGGGAACACGGGAGGAGTAACCCAGAGACCAGGAGGAAGACGCAGAGACAACTACGGGAACACGGGAGGAGTAACCCAGAGACCAGGAGGAAGACGCAGAGACAACTACGGGAACACGGGAGGAGTAACCCAGAGACCAGGAGGAAGACGCAGAGACAACTACGGGAACACAGGTGGAGTAACCCAGAGACAACTACGGGAACACGGGAGGAGTAACCCAGAGACCAGGAGGAGGACGCAGAGACAACTACGAGAACACGGGAGGAGTAACCCAGAGACAAGGAGGAAGACGCATAGACAACTACGAGAACACGGGAGGAGTAACCCAGAGACAAGGAGGAAGACGCAGAGACAACTACGGGAACACGGGAGGAGTAACCCAGAGACCAGGAGTAAGACGAAGAGACAACTACGAGAACACGGGAGGAGTAACCCAGAGACCAGGAGGAAGACGCATAGACAACTACGGGAACACAGGTGGAGTAACCCAGAGACAACTACGGGAACACAGGTGGAGTAACCCAGAGACAACTACGGGAACACGGGAGGAGTAACCCAGAGACCAGGAGGAGGACGCAGAGACAACTACGGGAACACGGGAGGAGTAACCCAGAGACCAGGAGGAAGACGCAGAGACAACTACGAGAACACGGGAGGAGTAACCCAGAGACCAGGAGGAAAAGACATGGACAACTACGGGAACACGGGAGGAGTAACCCAGAGACCAGGAGGAAGACGCATAGACAACTACGGGAACACGGGAGGAGTAACCCAGGGACCAGGAGGAAGACGCAGAGACAACTACGGGAACACGGGAGGAGTAACCCAGAGACCAGGAGGAAGACGCAGAGACAACTACGGGAACACGGGAGGAGTAACCCAGAGACCAAGAGGAGGACGCATAGACAACTACGAGAACACGGGAGGAGTAACCCAGAGACCAGGAGGAGGACGCAGAGACAACTACGAGAACAAGGGAGGAGTAACCCAGAGACAACTACGGGAACACGGGAGGAGTAACCCAGAGACAAGGAGGAAGACGCAGAGACAACTACGGGAACACGGGAGGAGTAACCCAGAGACCAGGAGTAAGACGAAGAGACAACTACGAGAACACGGGAGGAGTAACCCAGAGACCAGGAGGAAAAGACATGGACAACTACGAGAACAAGGGAGGAGTAACCCAGAGACCAGGAGGAGGACGCAGAGACAACTACGAGAACACGGGAGGAGTAACCCAGAGACCAGGAGGAAGACGCATAGACAACTACGAGAACACGGGAGGAGTAACCCAGAGACCAGGAGGAAGACGCAGAGACAACTACGGGAACACGGGAGGAGTAACCCAGAGACCAGGAGTAAGACGAAGAGACAACTACGAGAACACGGGAGGAGTAACCCAGAGACCAGGAGGAAGACGCAGAGACAACTAGGAGAACACGGGAGGAGTAACCCAGAGACCAGGAGGAAGACGCAGAGACAACTAGGAGAACACGGGAGGAGTAACCCAGAGACCAGGAGGAAGACGCAGAGACAACTACGAGAACACGGGAGGAGTAACCCAGAGACAGGAGGAGGACGCAGAGACAACTACGGGAAAACGGGAGGAGGACGCAGAGACAGGAGGAGGACGCAGAGACAACTACGAGAACATGGGAGGAGTAACCCAGAGACCAGGAGGAAGACGCAGAGACAACTACGGGAACACGGGAGGAGTAACCCAGAGACAACTACGGGAACACGGGAGGAGTAACCCAGAGACCAGGAGGAAGACGCAGAGACAACTACGGGAACACGGGAGGAGTAACCCAGAGACAACTACGGGAACACGGGAGGAGTAACCCAGAGACAACTACGGGAACACGGGAGGAGTAACCCAGAGACAACTACGGGAACACGGGAGGAGTAACCCAGAGACCAGGAGGAAGACGCAGAGACAACTACGGGAACACGGGAGGAGTAACCCAGAGACCAGGAGGAAGACGCAGAGACAACTACGAGAACAAGGGAGGAGTAACCCAGAGACCAGGAGGAAGACGCAGAGACAACTACGAGAACACGGGAGGAGTAACCCAGAGACCAGGAGGAAGACGCTGAGACAACTACGGGAACACGGGAGGAGTAACCCAGAGACCAGGAGGAAGACGCAGAGACAACTACGGGAACACGGGAGGAGTAACCCAGAGACCAGGAGGAAGACGCAGAGACAACTACGAGAACACGGGAGGAGTAACCCAGAGACCAGGAGGAAGACGCAGAGACAACTACGAGAACACGGGAGGAGTAACCCAGAGACCAGGAGGAAGACGAAGAGACAACTACGGGAACACGGGAGGAGTAACCCAGAGACCAGGAGGAAGACGCAGAGACAACTACGAGAACACGGGAGGAGTAACCCAGGGACCAGGAGGAGAAGACGCAGAGACAACTACGAGAACACGGGAGGAGTAACCCAGAGACCAGGAGGAAGACGCAGAGACAACTACGGGAACAAGGGAGGAGTAACCCAGAGACCAGGAGGAAGACGCAGAGACAACTACGAGAACACGGGAGGAGTAACCCAGAGACCAGGAGGAAGACGCAGAGACAACTACGGGAACACGGGAGGAGTAACCCAGAGACCAGGAGGAAGACGCATAGACAACTACGAGAACACGGGAGGAGTAACCCAGAGACCAGGAGGAAGACACAGAGACAACTACGAGAACAAGGGAGGAGTAACCCAGAGACCAAGAGGAGGACGCATAGACAACTACGAGAACACGGGAGGAGTAACCCAGAGACAAGGAGGAAGACGCATAGACAACTACGAGAACACGGGAGGAGTAACCCAGAGACCAGGAGGAAGACGCATAGACAACTACGAGAACACGGGAGGAGTAACCCAGAGACCAGGAGGAGGACGCAGAGACAACTACGAGAACACGGGAGGAGTAACCCAGAGACCAGGAGGAAGACGCAGAGACAACTACGAGAACACGGGAGGAGTAACCCAGGGACCAGGAGGAGAAGACGCAGAGACAACTACGAGAACACGGGAGGAGTAACCCAGAGACCAGGAGGAAAAGACATGGACAACTACGAGAACACGGGAGGAGTAACCCAGAGACCAGGAGGAAGACGCAGAGACAACTACGGGAACACGGGAGGAGTAACCCAGAGACCAGGAGGAGGACGCAGAGACAACTACGGGAACACGGGAGGAGTAACCCAGAGACCAGGAGGAAGACGCAGAGACAACTACGGGAACACGGGAGGAGTAACCCAGAGACCAGGAGGAGGACGCAGAGACAACTACGGGAACACGGGAGGAGTAACCCAGAGACAGGAGGAGAAGACGCATAGACAACTACGAGAACACGGGAGGAGTAACCCAGAGACCAGGAGGAAGACGCATAGACAACTACGAGAACACGGGAGGAGTAACCCAGAGACCAGGAGGAAGACGCAGAGACAACTACGGGAACACGGGAGGAGTAACCCAGAGACAGGAGGAGAAGACGCATAGACAACTACGAGAACACGGGAGGAGTAACCCAGAGACCAGGAGGAAGACGCACAGACAACTACGAGAACACGGGAGGAGTAACCCAGAGACCAGGAGGAGGACGCAGAGACAACTACGAGAACACGGGAGGAGTAACCCAGAGACCAGGAGGAAGACGCAGAGACAACTACGGGAACACGGGAGGAGTAACCCAGAGACCAGGAGGAAGACGAAGAGACAACTACGGGAACACGGGAGGAGTAACCCAGAGACCAGGAGGAAGACGCAGAGACAACTACGGGAACACGGGAGGAGTAACCCAGAGACCAGGAGGAAGACGCAGAGACAACTACGAGAACACGGGAGGAGTAACCCAGAGACCAGGAGGAAGACGCAGAGACAACTACGAGAACACGGGAGGAGTAACCCAGAGACCAGGAGGAAGACGCAGAGACAACTACGGGAACAAGGGAGGAGTAACCCAGAGACCAGGAGGAAGACGCAGAGACAACTACGAGAACACGGGAGGAGTAACCCAGAGACCAGGAGGAAGACGCAGAGACAACTACGGGAACACGGGAGGAGTAACCCAGAGACCAGGAGGAAGACGCATAGACAACTACGAGAACACGGGAGGAGTAACCCAGAGACCAGGGGGAATACGCAGAGACAACTACGGGAACACGGGAGGAGTAACCCAGAGACCAGGAGGAAGACGAAGAGACAACTACGAGAACATGGGAGGAGTAACCCAGAGACCAGGAGGAAGACACAGAGACAACTACGAGAACAAGGGAGGAGTAACCCAGAGACCAAGAGGAGGACGCATAGACAACTACGAGAACACGGGAGGAGTAACCCAGAGACAAGGAGGAAGACGCATAGACAACTACGAGAACACGGGAGGAGTAACCCAGAGACCAGGAGGAAGACGCATAGACAACTACGAGAACACGGGAGGAGTAACCCAGAGACAGGAGGAGAAGACGCATAGACAACTACGAGAACACGGGAGGAGTAACCCAGAGACCAGGAGGAAGACGCATAGACAACTACGAGAACACGGGAGGAGTAACCCAGAGACCAGGAGGAAGACGCAGAGACAACTACGAGAACAAGGGAGGAGTAACCCAGAGACCAGGAGGAAGACACAGAGACAACTACGGGAACACGGGAGGAGTAACCCAGAGACCAGGAGGAAGACGCAGAGACAACTACGGGAACACGGGAGGAGTAACCCAGAGACAGGAGGAGAAGACGCATAGACAACTACGAGAACACGGGAGGAGTAACCCAGAGACCAGGAGGAAGACGCACAGACAACTACGAGAACACGGGAGGAGTAACCCAGAGACCAGGAGGAGGACGCAGAGACAACTACGAGAACACGGGAGGAGTAACCCAGAGACCAGGAGGAGAAGACGCATAGACAACTACGAGAACACGGGAGGAGTAACCCAGAGACAGGAGGAGAAGACGCATAGACAACTACGAGAACACGGGAGGAGTAACCCAGAGACAAGGAGGAGGACGCAGAAACAACTACGAGAACACGGGAGGAGTAACCCAGAGACCAGGAGGAAGACGCAGAGACAACTACGAGAACACGGGAGGAGTAACCCAGAGACAGGAGGAAGACGCAGAGACAACTACGAGAACACGGGAGGAGTAACCCAGAGACCAGGAGGAAGACGCAGAGACAACTACGAGAACACGGGAGGAGTAACCCAGAGACCAGGAGGAAGACGCAGAGACAACTACGAGAACACGGGAGGAGTAGCCCAGAGACCAGGAGGAAGACGCAGAGACAACTACGGGAACAAGGGAGGAGTAACCCAGAGACCAGGAGGAAGACACAGAGACAACTACGGGAACACGGGAGGAGTAACCCAGAGACCAGGAGGAAGACGCAGAGACAACTACGAGAACACGGGAGGAGTAACCCAGAGACCAGGAGGAGAACGCAGAGACAACTACAGGAACACGGGAGGAGTAACCCAGAGACCAGGAGGAGGACGCAGAGACAACTACGGGAACACGGGAGGAAGACGCAGAGACAACTACGAGAACACGGGAGGAGTAACCCAGAAACCAGGAGGAAGACGCAGAGACAACTACGGGAACACGGGAGGAGTAACCCAGAGACAGGAGGAGGACGCAGAGACAACTACGAGAACAAGGGAGGAGTAACCCAGAGACAACTACGAGAACACGGGAGGAGTAACCCAGAGACCAGGAGGTAGACGCAGAGACAACTACGAGAACACGGGAGGAGTAACCCAGGGACCAGGAGGAGAAGACGCTGAGACAACTACGAGAACACGGGTGGAGTAACCCAGAGACCAGGAGGAAGACGCAGAGACAACTACGAGAACACGGGAGGAGTAACCCAGAGACCAGGAGGAGGACGCAGAGACAACTACGAGAACACGGGAGGAGTAACCCAGAGACCAGGAGGTAGACGCAGAGACAACTACGAGAACACGGGAGGAGTAACCCAGAGACCAGGAGGAAGACGCAGAGACAACTACGGGAATATGGCAGGAGTAACCCAGAGACCAGGAGGAGGACGCAGAGACAACTACAAGAACACGGGAGGAGTAACCCAGAGACCAGGAGGAAGACGCAGAGACAACTACGAGAACAAGGGAGGAGTAACCCAGAGACCAGGAGGAAGACACATAGACAACTACGAGAACACGGGAGGAGTAACCCAGAGACAGGAGGAAGACGCAGAGACAACTACGGGAACACTGGAGGAGTAACCCAGAGACCAGGAGGAAGACGCATAGACAACTACGAGAACACGGGAGGAGTAACCCAGAGACCAGGAGGAAGACGCATAGACAACTACGAGAACACGGGAGGAGTAACCCAGAGACAACTACGGGAACACGGGTGGAGTAACCCAGAGACCAGGAGGAAGACGCATAGACAACTACGGGAACACAGGTGGAGTAACCCAGAGACAACTACGGGAACACAGGTGGAGTAACCCAGAGACAACTACGGGAACACGGGAGGAGTAACCCAGAGACCAGGAGGAAGACGCAGAGACAACTACGGGAACACGGGAGGAGTAACCCAGAGACCAGGAGGAAGACGCAAAGACAACTACGAGAACAAGGGAGGAGTAACCCAGAGACCAGGAGGAAAAGACATGGACAACTACGGGAACACGGGAGGAGTAACCCAGAGACCAGGAGGAAGACGCAGAGACAACTACGGGAAAACGGGAGGAGTAACCCAGAGACCAGGAGGAAGACGAAGAGACAACTACGAGAACACGGGAGGAGTAACCCAGAGACCAGGAGGAAGACGCAGAGACAACTACGAGAACACGGGAGGAGTAACCCAGAGACCAGGAGGAAGACACATAGACAACTACGAGAACACGGGAGGAGTAACCCAGAGACCAGGAGGAAGACACATAGACAACTACGGGAACACGGGAGGAGTAACCCAGGGACCAGGAGGAAGACGCAGAGACAACTACGGGAAAACGGGAGGAGTAACCCAGAGACCAGGAGGAAGACGAAGAGACAACTACGAGAACACGGGAGGAGTAACCCAGAGACCAGGAGGAAGACGCAGAGACAACTACGGGAACACGGGAGGAGTAACCCAGAGACCAGGAGGAAGACGCAGAGACAACTACGAGAACACGGGAGGAGTAACCCAGAGACCAGGAGGAAGACACATAGACAACTACGGGAACACGGGAGGAGTAACCCAGGGACCAGGAGGAAAAGACATGGACAACTACGAGAACACGGGAGGAGTAACCCAGAGACCAGGAGGAAGACGCATAGACAACTACGAGAACACGGGAGGAGTAACCCAGAGACCAGGAGGAAGACGCAGAGACAACTACGAGAACAAGGGAGGAGTAACCCAGAGACCAGGAGGAAGACGCAGAGACCAGGAGGAAGACGCACAGACAACTACGGGAACACGGGAGGAAGACGCACAGACAACTACGGGAACACGGGAGGAGTAACCCAGAGACCAGGAGGAAGACGCAGAGACAACTACGAGAACACGGGAGGAGGACGCAGAGACAACTACGAGAACACGGGAGGAGTAACCCAGAGACCAGGAGGAAGACGCAGAGACAACTACGAGAACACGGGAGGAGTAACCCAGAGACCAGGAGGAAGACGCAGAGACAACTACGAGAACACGGGAGGAGTAACCCAGAGACCAGGAGGAAGACACATAGACAACTACGGGAACACGGGAGGAGTAACCCAGGGACCAGGAGGAAAAGACATGGACAACTACGAGAACACGGGAGGAGTAACCCAGAGACCAGGAGGAAGACGCATAGACAACTACGAGAACACGGGAGGAGTAACCCAGAGACCAGGAGGAAGACGCAGAGACAACTACGAGAACAAGGGAGGAGTAACCCAGAGACCAGGAGGAAGACGCAGAGACCAGGAGGAAGACGCACAGACAACTACGGGAACACGGGAGGAAGACGCACAGACAACTACGGGAACACGGGAGGAGTAACCCAGAGACCAGGAGGAAGACGCAGAGACAACTACGAGAACACGGGAGGAGGACGCAGAGACAACTACGAGAACACGGGAGGAGTAACCCAGAGACCAGGAGGAAGACGCAGAGACAACTACGAGAACACGGGAGGAGTAACCCAGAGACCAGGAGGAAGACGCAGAGACAACTACGAGAACACGGGAGGAGTAACCCAGAGACCAGGAGGAAGACGCATAGACAACTACGGGAACACGGGAGGAGTAACCCAGAGACCAGGAGGAGGACGCAGAGACAACTACGAGAACACGGGAGGAGTAACCCAGAGACCAGGAGGAAGACGCAGAGACAACTACGGGAATATGGCAGGAGTAACCCGCAGCCCAGAAAGAAGACACATCGCTGACTACGACAACGGTAACAATGATGGAGTAATATGGAGATAATAAAGAAGCCAAATGGATGACTACTACTGGAACAGCCGTAATACCAGGAGAGTATCCAGGAGTATCCAGCCAGCCCCGCCCCCATGTAGCATCCAGCCAGCCCCGCCCCCATGTAGCATCCAGCCAGCCCCGCCCCCATGTAGCATCCAGCCAGCCCCGCCCCCATGTAGCATCCAGCCAGCCCCGCCCCCATGTAGCATCCAGCCAGCCCCGCCCCCATGTAGCATCCAGCCAGCCCCGCCCCCATATAGCATCCAGCCAGCCCCGCCCCCATATAGCATCCAGCCAGCCCCGCCCCCATATAGCATCCAGCCAGCCCCGCCCCCATATAGCATCCAGCCAGCCCCGCCCCCATATAGCATCCAGCCAGCCCCGCCCCCATATAGTATCCAGCCAGCCCCGCCCCCATATAGTATCCAGCCAGCCCCGCCCCCATATAGTATCCAGCCAGCCCCGCCCCCATATAGTATCCAGCCAGCCCCGCCCCCATGTAGTATCCAGCCAGCCAGCCCCCATGTAGTATCCAGCCAGCCAGCCCCCATGTAGTATCCAGTCAGCCAGCCCCCATGTAGTATCCAGTCAGCCAGCCCCCATGTAGTATCCAGTCAGCCCCGCCCCCATGTAGTATCCAGCCAGCCCCCATGTAGTATCCAGCCAGCTTGCCCCCATGTAGTATCCAGCCAGCTTGCCCCCATGTAGTATCCAGCCAGCTTGCCCCCATGTAGTATCCAGCCAGCCCCCAGCCCCCCATGTAGTATCCAGCCAGCTTGCCCCCATGTAGTATCCAGCCAGCTTGCCCCCATGTAGTATCCAGCCAGCCCCCAGCCCCCCATGTAGTATCCAGCCAGCCGCCAGCCCCCCATGTAGTATCCAGCCAGCCCCCCATGTAGTATCCAGCCCCGCCCCCATGTAGTATCCAGCCAGCCCCCCATGTAGTATCCAGCCAGCCCCCCATGTAGTATCCAGCCAGCCAGCCCCCCATGTAGTATCCAGCCAGCCCCCCATGTAGTATCCAGCCAGCCGCCAGCCCCCCATGTAGTATCCAGCCAGCAGCCAGCCCCCATGTAGTATCCAGCCAGCCCCCATGTTGTATCCAGCCAGCCCCATGTTGTATCCAGCCAGCCACCAGCCCCCATGTTGTATCCAGCCAGCCACCAGCCCCCATGTAGTATCCAGCCAGCCACCAGCCCCCATGTAGTATCCAGCCAGCCACCAGCCCCCATGTAGTATCCAGCCAGCCACCAGCCCCCATGTAGTATCCAGCCCCGCCCCCATGGAGTATCCAGCCAGCCACCAGCCCCCATGGAGTATCCAGCCAGCCAGCCCCCATGTAGTATCCAGCCAGCCCAGCCCCCATGTAGTATCCAGCCAGCCCAGCCCCCATGTAGTATCCAGCCAGCCCAGCCCCCATGTAGTATCCAGCCAGCCCAGCCCCCATGTAGTATCCAGCCAGCCCAGCCCCCATGTAGTATCCAGCCAGCCCAGCCCCCATGTAGTATCCAGCCAGCCCAGCCCCCATGTAGTATCCAGCCAGCCCAGCCCCCATGTAGTATCCAGCCAGCCCAGCCCCCATGTAGTATCCAGCCAGCCCAGCCCCCATGTAGTATCCAGCCAGCCCAGCCCCCATGTAGTATCCAGCCAGCCCAGCCCCCCATGTAGTATCCAGCCAGCCCAGCCCCCCATGTAGTATCCAGCCAGCCCAGCCCCCCATGTAGTATCCAGCCAGCCCAGCCCCCCATGTAGTATCCAGCCAGGCCAGCCCCCATGTAGTATCCAGCCAGGCCAGCCCCCATGTAGTATCCAGCCAGGCCAGCCCCATGTAGTATCCAGCCAGCCAGCCCCCATGTAGTATCCAGCCAGCCAGCCCCATGTAGTATCCAGCCAGCCCCCATGTAGTATCCACCCAGCCCCCATGTAGTATCCAGCCAGGCCAGCTCCCATTGTAGTATCCAGCCAGGCCAGCCCCCATGTAGTATCCAGCCAGCCAGCCCCCATGTAGTATCCAGCCAGCCCCCCATGTAGTATCCAGCCAGCCCCCCATGTAGTATCCAGCCAGCCCCCATGTAGTATCCAGCCAGCCCCCCATGTAGTATCCACCCAGCCCCCCATGGGAGTATCCACCCAGCCTCCAGCCAAGCGCATAAAAAATAAAACCAGTAATACTCGCCCTCCTCTGGATCCTCTGCTGGTGGGAGCACACTATGATGCGGCCGTGTTGCCGCTAATGATCCGGACACCGGAGGGTCAGTATGACCATTTTTATTTTTTAATTGACTCGAGTATAAGCCGAGGTGAGGTTTTTCATATGGTATATACATCCCCCATACATGGGCGCATGAAACGCTCATCCCTCCTCTCCCCGCTGGAATTCAGCCTCAACTCCGGGAAAACTCAGACAAGGACGACCACAGGAGGAACCTACCTTCACCTGCACCGGATCCATCACCTGTGCTCCAACACCTGTACAAGAGACAGGACAAGTATAATATACAGGAGGAGGAGGAGGTGTCAGCACTGTAGTGATATAGATGTATAATATACAGGAGGAGGAGGTGTCAGCACTGTAGTGATATAGATGTATAATATACAGGGAGGAGGAGGTGTCAGCGCTGTAGTGATATAGATGTATAATATACAGGAGGAGGAGGTGTCAGCGCTGTAGTGATATAGATGTATAATATACAGGGAGGGGAGGAGGTATCAGCACTGTAGTGATATAGATGTATAATATACAGGAGGAGGAGGAGGTGTCAGCGCTGTAGTGATATAGATGTATAATATACAGGAGGAGGAGGAGGTGTCAGCACTGTAGTGATATAGATGTATAATATACAGGAGGAGGAGGAGGTGTCAGCACTGTAGTGATATAGATGTATAATATACAGGAGGAGGAGGGGGAGGTATCAGCACTGTAGTGATATAGATGTATAATATACAGGAGGAGGAGGGGGAGGTGTCAGCACTGTAGTGATATAGATGTATAATATACAGGAGGAGGAGGTGTCAGCACTGTAGTGATATAGATGTATAATATACAGGAGGAGGAGGAGGTGTCAGCGCTGTAGTGATATAGATGTATAATATACAGGAGGAGGAGGAGGTGTCAGCACTGTAGTGATATAGATGTATAATATACAGGAGGAGGAGGAGGTATCAGCACTGTAGTGATATAGATGTATAATATACAGGAGGAGGAGAGGTGTCAGCACTGTAGTGATATAGATGTATAATATACAGGAGGAGGAGGGAGGTGTCAGCACTGTAGTGATATAGATGTATAATATACGGAGGAGGAGGAGGTATCAGCACTGTAGTGATATAGATGTATAATATACAGGAGGAGGAGGTGTCAGCGCTGTAGTGATATAGATGTATAATATACAGGAGGAGGAGGTGTCAGCACTGTAGTGATATAGATGTATAATATACAGGAGGAGGAGGAGGTATCAGCACTGTAGTGATATAGATGTATAATATACAGGAGGAGGAGGAGGTGTCAGCACTGTAGTGATATAGATGTATAATATACAGGAGGAGGAGGAGGTGTCAGCACTGTAGTGATATAGATGTATAATATACAGGAGGAGGAGGAGGTGTCAGCGCTGTAGTGATATAGATGTATAATATACAGGAGGAGGAGGAGGTATCAGCACTGTAGTGATATAGATGTATAATATACAGGAGGAGGAGGAGGTGTCAGCACTGTAGTGATATAGATGTATAATATACAGGAGGAGGAGGAGGTGTCAGCACTGTAGTGATATAGATGTATAATATACAGGAGGAGGAGGAGGTGTCAGCGCTGTAGTGATATAGATGTATAATATACAGGAGGAGGAGGAGGTGTCAGCACTGTAGTGATATAGATGTATAATATACAGGAGGAGGAGTGTCAGCACTGTAGTGATATAGATGTATAATATACAGGAGGAGGAGGAGGTGTCAGCGCTGTAGTGATATAGATGTATAATATACAGGAGGAGGAGGAGGTGTCAGCACTGTAGTGATATAGATGTATAATATACAGGAGGAGGAGGTGTCAGCACTGTAGTGATATAGATGTATAATATACAGGAGGAGGAGGAGGTGTCAGCGCTGTAGTGATATAGATGTATAATATACAGGAGGAGGAGGTGTCAGCACTGTAGTGATATAGATGTATAATATACAGGAGGGGAGGAGGTGTCAGCGCTGTAGTGATATAGATGTATAATATACAGGAGGAGGAGGTGTCAGCACTGTAGTGATATAGATGTATAATATACAGAGGGGGAGGAGGTGTCAGCACTGTAGTGATATAGATGTATAATATACAGGAGGAGGAGGAGGTGTCAGCGCTGTAGTGATATAGATGTATAATATACAGGAGGAGGAGGTGTCAGCACTGTAGTGATATAGATGTATAATATACAGGAGGAGGAGGAGGTGTCAGCACTGTAGTGATATAGATGTATAATATACAGGAGGAGGAGGAGGTGTCTGCACTGTAGTGATATAGATGTATAATATACAGGAGGAGGAGGAGGAGGAGGTGTCAGCACTGTAGTGATATAGATGTATAATATACAGGAGGAGGAGGAGGAGGTGTCAGCGCTGTAGTGATATAGATGTATAATATACAGGAGGAGGGAGGTGTCAGCGCTGTAGTGATATAGATGTATAATATACAGGAGGGAGGAGGTGTCAGCACTGTAGTGATATAGATGTATAATATACAGGAGGAGGAGGAGGTGTCAGCGCTGTAGTGATATAGATGTATAATATACAGGAGGAGGAGGAGGTGTCAGCGCTGTAGTGATATAGATGTATAATATACAGGAGGAGGAGGAGGTGTCAGCGCTGTAGTGATATAGATGTATAATATACAGGAGGAGGAGGAGGTGTCAGCGCTGTAGTGATATAGATGTATAATATACAGGAGGGGAGGAGGTGTCAGCACTGTAGTGATATAGATGTATAATATACAGGAGGAGGAGGTGTCAGCGCTGTAGTGATATAGATGTATAATATACAGGAGGAGGAGGAGGTGTCAGCACTGTAGTGATATAGATGTATAATATACAGGAGGAGGGGGAGGTGTCAGCACTGTAGTGATATAGATGTATAATATACAGGAGGAGGAGGAGGTGTCAGCACTGTAGTGATATAGATGTATAATATACAGGAGGAGGAGGAGGAGGTGTCAGCACTGTAGTGATATAGATGTATAATATACAGGAGGAGGAGGAGGTGTCAGCGCTGTAGTGATATAGATGTATAATATACAGGAGGAGGAGGAGGTGTCAGCACTGTAGTGATATAGATGTATAATATACAGGAGGAGGAGGAGGTGTCAGCACTGTAGTGATATAGATGTATAATATACAGGAGGAGGGGGAGGTGTCAGCACTGTAGTGATATAGATGTATAATATACAGGAGGAGGAGGAGGTGTCAGCACTGTAGTGATATAGATGTATAATATACAGGAGGAGGAGGAGGAGGTGTCAGCACTGTAGTGATATAGATGTATAATATACAGGAGGAGGAGGAGGAGGTGTCAGCACTGTAGTGATATAGATGTATAATATACAGGAGGGGGAGGAGGTGTCAGCACTGTAGTGATATAGATGTATAATATACAGGAGGAGGAGGAGGTGTCAGCACTGTAGTGATATAGATGTATAATATACAGGAGGAGGAGGGAGGTGTCAGCGCTGTAGTGATATAGATGTATAATATACAGGAGGGGAGGGAGGTGTCAGCACTGTAGTGATATAGATGTATAATATACAGGAGGAGGAGGAGGTGTCAGCGCTGTAGTGATATAGATGTATAATATACAGGAGGAGGAGGGGAGGTGTCAGCGCTGTAGTGATATAGATGTATAATATACAGGAGGAGGAGGAGGTATCAGCACTGTAGTGATATAGATGTATAATATACAGGAGGAGGAGGAGGGAGGAGGAGAGGAGGAGGTGTCAGCACTGTAGTGATATAGATGTATAATATACAGGAGGAGGAGGAGGTGTCAGCACTGTAGTGATATAGATGTATAATATACAGGAGGAGGAGGTGTCAGCACTGTAGTGATATAGATGTATAATATACAGGAGGAGGAGGAGGTGTCAGCACTGTAGTGATATAGATGTATAATATACAGGAGGAGGAGGGGGAGGTGTCAGCGCTGTAGTAGATATAGATGTATAATATACAGGAGGAGGAGGAGGTGTCAGCACTGTAGTGATATAGATGTATAATATACAGGAGGAGGAGGAGGTGTCAGCGCTGTAGTGATATAGATGTATAATATACAGGAGGAGGAGGGGGAGGTGTCAGCAACTGTAGTGATATAGATGTATAATATACAGGAGGAGGAGGAGGTGTCAGCACTGTAGTGATATAGATGTATAATATACAGGAGGAGGGGAGGTGTCAGCACTGTAGTGATATAGATGTATAATATACAGGAGGAGGAGGAGGTGTCAGCACTGTAGTGATATAGATGTATAATATACAGGAGGAGGAGGAGGTGTCAGCACTGTAGTGATATAGATGTATAATATACAGGAGGAGGAGGAGGAGGTGTCAGCGCTGTAGTGATATAGATGTATAATATACAGGAGGAGGAGGAGAGGTGTCAGCGCTGTAGTGATATAGATGTATAATATACAGGAGGAGGAGGAGGTGTCAGCACTGTAGTGATATAGATGTATAATATACAGGAGGAGGAGGAGGTGTCAGCACTGTAGTGATATAGATGTATAATATACAGGAGGAGGAGGAGGTGTCAGCACTGTAGTGATATAGATGTATAATATACAGGAGGAGGAGGAGGTGTCAGCACTGTAGTGATATAGATGTATAATATACAGGAGGAGGAGGGGTGTCAGCGCTGTAGTGATATAGATGTATAATATACAGGAGGGGGAGGAGGTGTCAGCACTGTAGTGATATAGATGTATAATATACAGGAGGAGGAGGAGGTGTCAGCACTGTAGTGATATAGATGTATAATATACAGGAGGAGGAGGGGGAGGTGTCAGCGCTGTAGTGATATAGATGTATAATATACAGGAGGGGGAGGAGGTGTCAGCACTGTAGTGATATAGATGTATAATATACAGGAGGAGGAGGTGTCAGCACTGTAGTGATATAGATGTATAATATACGGGAGGAGGAGGTGTCAGCGCTGTAGTGATATAGATGTATAATATACAGGAGGAGGAGGAGGTGTCAGCGCTGTAGTGATATAGATGTATAATATACAGGAGGAGGAGGAGGTGTCAGCGCTGTAGTGATATAGATGTATAATATACAGGAGAGGAGGAGGAGGAGGAGGTGTCAGCGCTGTAGTGATATAGATGTATAATATACAGGAGGAGGGGGAGGGGTGTCAGCACTGTAGTGATATAGATGTATAATATACAGGAGGAGGAGGTGTCAGCACTGTAGTGATATAGATGTACAATATACAGGGGGGGAGGAGGTGTCAGCACTGTAGTGATATAGATGTATAATATACAGGAGGAGGAGGTGTCAGCACTGTAGTGATATAGATGTATAATATACAGGAGGAGGAGGAGGTGTCAGCGCTGTAGTGATATAGATGTATAATATACAGGAGGAGGGTGTCAGCACTGTAGTGATATAGATGTATAATATACAGGGGGGAGGAGGTGTCAGCGCTGTAGTGATATAGATGTATAATATACAGGAGGAGGGGGAGGTGTCAGCACTGTAGTGATATAGATGTATAATATACAGGAGGAGGAGGTGTCAGCACTGTAGTGATATAGATGTACAATATACAGGGGGGGAGGAGGTGTCAGCACTGTAGTGATATAGATGTATAATATACAGGAGGAGGAGGTGTCAGCACTGTAGTGATATAGATGTATAATATACAGGAAGGAGGTGTCAGCACTGTAGTGATATAGATGTATAATATACAGGGGGAGGAGGTGTCAGCGCTGTAGTGATATAGATGTATAATATACAGGAGGAGGGGGAGGTGTCAGCACTGTAGTGATATAGATGTATAATATACAGGAGGAGGAGGTGTCAGCACTGTAGTGATATAGATGTATAATATACAGGAGGAGGAGGTGTCAGCACTGTAGTGATATAGATGTATAATATACAGGAGGAGGAGGTGTCAGCACTGTAGTGATATAGATGTATAATATACAGGAGGAGGGGGAGGTGTCAGCACTGTAGTGATATAGATGTATAATATACAGGAGGAGGAGGTGTCAGCACTGTAGTGATATAGATGTATAATATACAGGAGGAGGAGGTGTCAGCACTGTAGTGATATAGATGTATAATATACAGGAGGAGGAGGAGGAGGTGTCAGCACTGTAGTGATATAGATGTATAATATACAGGAGGAGGAGGAGGAGGAGGTGTCAGCACTGTAGTGATATAGATGTATAATATACAGGGGAGGAGGTGTCAGCACTGTAGTGATATAGATGTATAATATACAGGAGGAGGAGGTGTCAGCACTGTAGTGATATAGATGTATAATATACAGGAGGAGGAGGTGTCAGCGCTGTAGTGATATAGATGTATAATATACAGGAGGAGGAGGAGGTGTCAGCGCTGTAGTGATATAGATGTATAATATACAGGAGGAGGAGGAGGTGTCAGCACTGTAGTGATATAGATGTATAATATACAGGAGGAGGAGGTGTCAGCACTGTAGTGATATAGATGTATAATATACAGGAGGAGGAGGAGGTGTCAGCACTGTAGTGATATAGATGTATAATATACAGGAGGAGGAGGTGTCAGCACTGTAGTGATATAGATGTATAATATACAGGGAGGAGGAGGTGTCAGCAGCTGTAGTGATATAGATGTATAATATACAGGAGGAGGAGGAGGAGGTATCAGCACTGTAGTGATATAGATGTATAATATACAGGAGGAGGAGGAGGTGTCAGCACTGTAGTGATATAGATGTATAATATACAGGAGGAGGAGGAGGTGTCAGCACTGTAGTGATATAGATGTATAATATACAGGAGGGAGGAGGTGTCAGCGCTGTAGTGATATAGATGTATAATATACAGGAGGAGGAGGAGGAGGAGGTGTCAGCACTGTAGTGATATAGATGTATAATATACAGGAGGAGAGGAGGTGTCAGCACTGTAGTGATATAGATGTATAATATACAGGAGGAGGAGGAGGTGTCAGCGCTGTAGTGATATAGATGTATAATATACAGGAGGAGGAGGAGGTGTCAGCGCTGTAGTGATATAGATGTATAATATACAGGAGGAGGAGGAGGTGTCAGCGCTGTAGTGATATAGATGTATAATATACAGGAGGAGGAGGAGGTGTCAGCGCTGTAGTGATATAGATGTATAATATACAGGAGGAGGAGGAGGTGTCAGCGCTGTAGTGATATAGATGTATAATATACAGGAGGAGGAGGAGGTGTCAGCACTGTAGTGATATAGATGTATAATATACAGGAGGAGGAGGAGGTGTCAGCACTGTAGTGATATAGATGTATAATATACAGGAGGAGGAGGAGGTGTCAGCGCTGTAGTGATATAGATGTATAATATACAGGAGGAGGAGGAGGTGTCAGCACTGTAGTGATATAGATGTATAATATACAGGAGGAGGAGGAGGTGTCAGCACTGTAGTGATATAGATGTATAATATACAGGAGGAGGAGGAGGTGTCAGCGCTGTAGTGATATAGATGTATAATATACAGGAGGAGGAGGAGGTGTCAGCGCTGTAGTGATATAGATGTATAATATACAGGAGGAGGGGTGTCAGCACTGTAGTGATATAGATGTATAATATACAGGAGGAGGAGGAGGTGTCAGCACTGTAGTGATATAGATGTATAATATACAGGAGGAGGAGGAGGTGTCAGCACTGTAGTGATATAGATGTATAATATACAGGAGGAGGAGGGTCAGCACTGTAGTGATATAGATGTATAATATACAGGAGGAGGAGGAGGTGTCAGCACTGTAGTGATATAGATGTATAATATACAGGAGAGGAGGAGGTGTCAGCACTGTAGTGATATAGATGTATAATATACAGGAGGAGGAGGAGGAGGAGGTGTCAGGGCTGTAGTGATATAGATGTATAATATACAGGAGGAGGTGTCAGCACTGTAGTGATATAGATGTATAATATACAGGAGGAGGAGGAGGTGTCAGCGCTGTAGTGATATAGATGTATAATATACAGGAGGAGGAGGAGGTGTCAGCACTGTAGTGATATAGATGTATAATATACAGGAGGAGGAGGAGGTGTCAGCACTGTAGTGATATAGATGTATAATATACAGGAGGAGGAGGTGTCAGCGCTGTAGTGATATAGATGTATAATATACAGGAGGAGGAGGAGGTGTCAGCGCTGTAGTGATATAGATGTATAATATACAAGGAGGAGGAGGGGAGGTGTCAGCACTGTAGTGATATAGATGTATAATATACAGGAGGAGGAGGAGGTGTCAGCACTGTAGTGATATAGATGTATAATATACGAGGAGGAGGAGGTGTCAGCGCTGTAGTGATATAGATGTATAATATACAGGAGGAGGAGGTGTCAGCACTGTAGTGATATAGATGTATAATATACAGGAGGAGGTGTCAGCACTGTAGTGATATAGATGTATAATATACAGGAGGAGGAGGTGTCAGCGCTGTAGTGATATAGATGTATAATATACAGGAGGGAGGAGGAGGAGGTGTCAGCGCTGTAGTGATATAGATGTATAATATACAGGAGGAGGAGGAGGTGTCAGCACTGTAGTGATATAGATGTATAATATACAGGAGGAGGAGGTGTCAGCACTGTAGTGATATAGATGTATAATATACAGGAGGAGGAGGAGGTGTCAGCACTGTAGTGATATAGATGTATAATATACAGGAGGAGGAGGAGGTGTCAGCACTGTAGTGATATAGATGTATAATATACAGGAGGAGGAGGAGGTGTCAGCACTGTAGTGATATAGATGTATAATATACAGGAGGAGGAGAGGTGTCAGCACTGTAGTGATATAGATGTATAATATACAGGAGGAGGAGGAGGTGTCAGCGCTGTAGTGATATAGATGTATAATATACAGGAGGAGGAGGAGGTGTCAGCACTGTAGTGATATAGATGTATAATATACAGGAGGAGGAGGAGGTGTCAGCACTGTAGTGATATAGATGTATAATATACAGGAGGAGGAGGTGTCAGCACTGTAGTGATATAGATGTATAATATACAGGAGGAGGAGGAGGTGTCAGCACTGTAGTGATATAGATGTATAATATACAGGAGGAGGAGGAGGTGTCAGCACTGTAGTGATATAGATGTATAATATACAGGAGGAGGAGGAGGTGTCAGCACTGTAGTGATATAGATGTATAATATACAGGAGGAGGAGGTGTCAGCCACTGTAGTGATATAGATGTATAATATACAGGAGGAGGAGGAGGTGTCAGCACTGTAGTGATATAGATGTATAATATACAGGAGGGAGGAGGTGTCAGCACTGTAGTGATATAGATGTATAATATACAGGAGGAGGAGGAGGTGTCAGCACTGTAGTGATATAGATGTATAATATACAGGAGGAGGAGGAGGTGTCAGCACTGTAGTGATATAGATGTATAATATACAGGAGGGAGGAGGTGTCAGCACTGTAGTGATATAGATGTATAATATACAGGAGGAGGAGGAGGTGTCAGCACTGTAGTGATATAGATGTATAAATATACAGGAGGAGGAGGTGTCAGCGCTGTAGTGATATAGATGTATAATATACAGGAGGGAGGAGGTGTCAGCACTGTAGTGATATAGATGTATAATATACAGGAGGAGAGGAGGTGTCAGCGCTGTAGTGATATAGATGTATAATATACAGGGAGGAGGAGGTGTCAGCGCTGTAGTGATATAGATGTATAATATACAGGAGGAGGAGGAGGTGTCAGCACTGTAGTGATATAGATGTATAATATACAGGAGGAGGAGGTGGGTCAGCGCTGTAGTGATATAGATGTATAATATACAGGAGGAGGAGGTGTCAGCGCTGTAGTGATATAGATTATAATATACAGGAGGAGGAGAGGTGTCAGCCTGTAGTGATATAGATGTATAATATACAGGAGGAGGAGGAGGTGTCAGCGCTGTAGTGATATAGATGTATAATATACAGGAGGAGAGGAGGTGTCAGCGCTGTAGTGATATAGATGTATAGTATACAGGAGGAGGAGGAGGTGTCAGCACTGTAGTGATATAGAGTATAATATACAGGAGGCCCAGGAGGGAGGAGGAGGAGGA